>NW_026067896.1:23130-143630 GCF_014885135.2 Alexandromys fortis | reverse complement strand
GAGGAGGAGGAGGAGGAGGAGGAGGAGGAGGAGGAGGAGGAAAGGAAGGAGGGCAAGAGGGAGAGAGAATTAATGGTTGAGTTTGATAGTTAACACGATTCTGTTTCCCTCAAAGGACCTCTTGGGACCCAGTTCTGTGTCTCTTCAAGATCTGAGGCTATGCTCAGGCAATGGCCTGGCATCCTTCTAAAACCTTCTGAGCACAGTTACAGTCCTTTGTAAGCTCCTTTCTGCTCCAGCATGACACCACCTGCTGCAGTTCAGAGCTTGTTTTCCAAAGCCCTCTTCAAGTTTTCCCGAATCTTCAGAGAAAACAAACACCCATTTGCTATAATCTCTCAAACCTGCTTCCCATAGAATACTGAGAGCAGAGGAATCCAGCTGCCCCGCCAAGCCTGGAGTAGTATAGAGACAGCTTGAATCTTATTTAGATGTGCACTCCGAAATTATGAAATAACACCATAAACCTTGACTGTACACTCAAAGACAATGCAGGCAACTTGGAAGCATCCTTAGTTTTCAGAAGACCTTTAACACCAAGCCACACTTTCTGTTTCAGGGATACTTCCTGGAAGAGGGGACTGTGAAGAATGGCCAGGCAGGAACCAGTCAGAGTAGGCCATCTAGGTAGTATATGAGATAAGCAGGGCAGGCTAAAGCAGAGAGCCAATGTGTCCAGTGCTCGTCTACCAACACTTAAGGCCAAGGAGGAAGGGGCACAGAGGGTGGGAAGGGAAAAGGCTGCAAAGCCAGACGGGACCACATCTCTGGAGAAATCCTGTCACTGGTCCAGGCCATAAAATGTTCTGTTTTGGTGGGATTCACTGGTCAGTGATTAGGATTGCCAGCTTTGAGCAAAATTAAAATTCTAATTTGCAAACTGAGAAATAAATACTTTTTAAAGAAATTTTCATTACAGAAATGCTTTCTTATTCCTCATCAATTATAATCTCTCTCTAAATAGCTCCCATCCTTTAAATTTTATTTTAACATAATATTTGATATTATGCATATTTAAGTAGTGTGTTATGTGCTTTAATGCATGAATTCATTGTATGGTGATCAAATCAGAGTAATTAAAATGTCCATATCCTCAAATATTTATCACTTCTTTGTGGTGAGAATATTCAAAATAATCTGACAGTGTTCTTGAAATTTATGATACCTTTTTGTTAACTCTATTCACCTTCTGAGTCCATACAACACCAGAATTTATTTCTCCTCGCTGAAACATCACATCCACTGCTAAGGATAAGGCATCCAAAACAGTATTATGTAAATTTAGATTGGCAAGTCCCACCCTGACAACAACAGATAAGCATTCATGTTTAAATAATAATAAATGCTGTGGTTTGAATGCGAAATATCTCCATAGTCTCCTTTGTTTGAACACCTGTTTACCGGCTAGTGGCACTATTGTGGAACCTTTACAAAGTGATTATCCTACCAACCAGCTCCAAAATAATGACATGGAGACTTATTATTATTTATGCAAGCTCAGCCTAATCTTGGGCTTGTCCCACTAGCTCCTATAACTTAAATTAACCTGCTTCTACTAATCTACATTTTACCATGTGGCTTTTTACCTTCCATTCTGTAAGTCCAGCTCCCTCTGTGTCTCTGTGTCTCACTGGCATAATTCACTTCCCTAGATTCCTCCTCCTCTTCCCCTCTTCCCAGAAATCTCATCTATCCTCCCTGTCTAGCCATACAGCTTTTTATTATATCAATTGCAACAATACATCTTCATAGTGTACAAAAATCCCACGATGGACAACACCTATTAAAGTGGGTCACTGGATTTAATATAAGGTTTTATAGCCCAGTCTCTGTTCTTACCCACTTTCTTGCTTCTGACACAATATGACCAGCCTCCTCACATTCCTGACATTATGCCTGTCTCAGGATGTTGGACTATGGCCCCTCCAACTGTGGGCCAAAGGAAACCCTTCCTTACATTGCTTCTTTTTTTAATATTTATTTAGTTATTATGTATACAGCATTGTCAGTATTCTGTCTGTGTGTATGCCTGAAGGCCAGAAGAGGGCACCAGACCCCATTACAGATGGTTGTGAGCCACCATGTGGTTGCTGGGAATTGAACTCAGGACCTTTGGAAGAGCAGGCAATGCTCTTAACCTCTGAGCCATCTCTCCAGCCCTCTTACATTGCTTCTTATAGTATGATTTTGGACACAGCAATGATAAAGTAATCATTATGGTTGTGAGTGTGTGTGTGTGTGTGTGTGTGTGTGTGTGTGTGTGACAGTAGATACATTCTTCCATTGAACTTCATCATCTGTCCTAGCTTTAATTGTCAACCTGACATAGCCTAGAGTTATCTAAGATAAAAGCCTTGATTGAGGAACTACCTGGACTACATTGCCCTGTGGGCATGTTTATAAGGGTTCCTGTTTACTCTGACACAGGAGAACCTAGCCCATTGTGGGTGGTTCTAAATAGAGTGTTCTGGACTTTATAAGAAAGCTCCATGGCATATACTGATGCTGGAGGTCATGTGGATGTCTGTAATCAGTGCTATCACCAGATACCATGTGGAAGTCCATGACAGCACTCTTGCTGACTGTAAAGAACAAGAAAACTTCTCCTGCAGTGGTATTGATGATTACAGATTTACAGTTGAAACAGAGAGACGCCCCTCCAAAAAAAAAAAAAAAGTAACAACCTAGATAGGAAGCCACCCAAGAGAACTCTTAAAACTTGTGATAATGACTGAAGTGTAGCTCTTCACAAGACAGGGATACTGGTGGTGAGGTGGCAGTGGGGAAGGACTCACTTTTCTTATGGGGCTGGCCAATGGAAATTTGACCATGCTCCAACTCCAAAGACTATATGAACAAAGGAAGATAAATATTCATGCCAGTCTTTGGAGGGCACCAGTGCTTCCTTGTCTGAAAAGTCTATCTCCCGTTCCAGATTTCAAGGGGCACAGTGGTGGAGACACAGGAACATATCCTTTTAGGGGGGGAAAGTCAGTTGTGATGGCTCATATCTGTAACCCCAAAGTTTAAAATCACTTTGCAAATGAGAAAACTGAGACCCAGGGACATTTGTTAAGTTGCCCCAGATCCCACCATTAATAAGGGACAAGTCAGTGTTTGTTCCAAGTGGTCTGATTCTGATGCAGTCAACCACTCTGCTCACCTGACCACCAGCAGTGGTGGGTCATTCCATATCCCTGCCTGTGGCTGCTCACTCTTTAATTAGCTGGAGATCTTCAAAGGCTAAGGCTGTGGGCTTGATCTCTGATAGCTGTAGCCTGAGCCTTAATCCTACCAGATGTCCTGCAAATATCCCACAGATCTAAGCCTGTGGTTACCAAGGAGACCAGGTGGGAAAATGGGGATGGCTCAGTGCCAGCTAGTCAGCTCTGCAGGGAAAACTGAATTGCCAACAAGAGGTCAGAATTCACTTCTCTGTATCATTAAAACCCACAGAAAACATGCTAGATGAATCTGACTTCCCTGTGTCCCCAAGTATGAAACCTGTTCCCAACAACATGCACATAATATTGTCTTCTGAAATCACTGTTTTGTGTAGGGGTCAAATGGCACACTGTTTCATTTTGAAAAGTAAATACTGTATGTCTAGATATATGATGTCCGTAGAACAAAGGCATTTTCCAATGGAAATTTGGGAGGTTAGAAGGCAGAGCTCAGAGTCACAGGGAAAGTTGGGATTGCTAGGGGCTGAGAGGATCAAAGTCTAACCCCTCTTAAGGTGTGTGTGGGCAGTTGGGGGGACTACAAGCATTCCACTAACAATTGCAGAATAAGAGCTGGACCACCCATCTGCAGATAACAGGCTGGTGAAAGGTGTGAAATTGTTTGCTCAGAACTCTTTGAAAATTCATTTTTGTTTTATTGGCAGAGTTTACTAGTTAGAAGTAGCCATATCATTGCAGAAGGAAAAGGATATTCTGTTTACAGGTCAGTATTTTTACAGCCAGACTGAAGGGGAAAATTGATCCGGCTAATTTGATCCACCAAGATAGCCAATAGGAAACTATTTTCTCAAACACCTAGTCCTTATATTTGAATTACCTGCTGTATTTATGTTAATTCTAGGTAACTCCCCACTTGTTTCAAGCTATGAAATCACATTGAAAGTTTAAACATTGACTACCAGGGAGGTTGTTACAGCACTGAACAATGCTCGTGTTTCACAACTTTTTGAACAAAAAAACAAGTTTATTGCTTTAAAAGTAAAGATTTCCTGTCGGAGTGGTATACAGTATCATGCATGCATCGAATGGCACTGAACTGTGGATTCTTCTGTCTTTTAGAACTGCTGAGGAGACATCTGATGCTGTTCTAATGTGCTTACTTCTGAGGGGTGGCTTGATGTGTTTCATTTCAGCTCTTAATATTGTTTGTTTATTTGTATTTTGATACCTTGCCTATAACATGTCATGGAGAGAATCTACTTGAGTTTTTTTTTCTATTTGCCTCTTGCATTTAAATAACCATCTCTTTCTCTATATTCAAGAAGTTCTCTTCTGTAGTTTCAGTGACTAGGTTCTTGGTGGCTTCAGTTTTTCTCTTGGTTCCCTCTTGGGTCCTGTGGGTTTGGGGATTTGGTTTTTTGATCTTATCCCAGAATGTGTGGATGCTGTGGTATATCTCTTTGTTCATGTATTTTCCTTTACTGGTGATATTTGACTGCAGTATTTCTTCACTTTGTCCCCTGTTCTTCATACTTTTTTTTTTCACCTTGATGAGTCTATTGCTAATGTTTTTCCTTGTGGGTGGGTTTTGTTTATTTATTCATCAGGTTTTTCATTTATATCATTTTTCTTTCAAATTCTTAATTTCCTTGTCACGTTTTTCCCATAGTGCTGATGTTCACATCCATATTGCTTTTATCTATTTTTATTTTATTTTGAGATTCATTTATTTTATGTGTTTTTTTTCCTGCATGTATATATGTGGACCATGTTCATGTCTGGTGCTTACAGAGGTCAGAAGAGAATGCCCAGGTCCCTGGAAGAAGAGTTGTAGATGCTTGTGAGAAACCATATGGAAGATGGGAATAAACTTGGGTCTTTTAAACTGCTGAGCAGTATCTACAGCCCTTTCTTGTCTATTTTTAGTTTTTTTTCTTTTGCCATTGACTTTCCTCTTCAAGGTTGCATTGAATTGAGCTTCTTGTTCATATCCCGTCTGAAGTTACTGATTTATTTTCAAAGACTTGCAAATTTGTTGGTGTAAACTTATCAGTTTTATCTGGAGATTTTCTTGTTGAGTAGCCTAGTCATATGTGCTCAGCCGCTGGCCCCACTCATAACAGGAACCAAAATGGTCTTGTTTGTTTGTTTGTTTGTGAATGAGGTCTCCACTTCCCCCCTTTCCATCTTAGAGTCCTCTGGCCTGACTCAGCTCTCATCTTAGCTTGCTTGCTTGCTTGCTCGCTCGCTCCCTCCTTCCCTCCCTTCTTCTTTTCTTCCTATCTTTCTTTCTTTCCTTATTTCCTTCTTTTTTGGTTTTTCAAGACAGGAATTTTGTATATACTGACTGTCCTCAATAGACTGACTCAATAGACCAGACTGGCCTTGAACTCAGAGATCCCTCTGCCTCAGCCTAAAGAGTGCTGGGATTAAAGGCGTGCACCACCATGCCCAGATTTGCCTTTCCTTTTTCAGTGTATCACTTTTTCACTTCTGTGTCACTACTTCTGTGACTTCTCAAAGCTCTTCCTTTCTTTCCCTCTTTGGAATGGAGTCTATATTCTTCCTGTCCTGACTGTTCTTCAAAGGGTCACAAGAAAAGAAGCTTCTTATCTCTACCATCTTATCTAGAAGTCATCCTGTATTTCACTGATTTATTCAATAAACACTTGGAGCATATGATAGGTCTTGCTACACTTGTCCTTGCTTGGCCTCAACTGAGACGCCTACCCATGATCCACGACCCTTTTTATTAAATTGTCCTCAGCGACCCAGCTGAGAATCACCTGTTCCAACCAACACAGTAGATTTCTCTCTCCATCTCATTGTCTCTGTCGCATTCTGTATGAGTATGTATGTGTATATGAGTATATGTGTATATGAGTGTATATAAGTATGTGTGTTTGAGTATGTGCGTGTGTGTACAAATTTGTACAACAAACAATAGGTATTTTCTCTGCCTTAATCCATGATATTTGAAGCATTTTGAAGTGCATAATGTTTGCTTTGCCCCCCCACCCTCAGGGCAGAAGTATCCAGAATAGAGATAATGAAGTTTGAAGACTTTTTAAGGTTGCCTCCATGTTTTTCTTATTTAGAATTTGTGGTAATGGTTTCAAAAATGATTAAATGGGTAAAAATTTGCTTAAAAACTTACATTATTTGGGGGTATGGGAGTGATGCAAATTAGCTGAGTTTTTAAGTATCCAATATCTTTTATTATAAAAATGAGAAGCCATCATTCCATTTAGGGAATGCTGATTGCTTAAAACTACACTCTTTGAATAAACCTATATTGGTTTAATGAAGTTTTCCTGTGATTAGTATAATTTACTGCAATTGTATTCAAACCCCAAATTATGGGTATTATACAGATGAAATACAGCCCTGGTTGAGGCAATTAGTTTAATGACTTTCCTGATGGGAAATGAAGCAGGGACTCCACATAGCAGGACTTCCCGTTAGCACATGATGTGAGGCCAGCACTCCTTGAAGGCAGGTCCTCACTCTCTTCTGCCAGTCACTTTCTGCCTTTTTCTTTGTAAGCATATGGTGCTTTTGCAAACAACACCTCCTCTAGTGGTGGCTTAATATCTTTAATTCATGTCCTTAAGCTGTGCAGTGCAAACCTTTCTCACCACTCACTCTGGTAATGCTACCAGACTACCTTGTACACGAAAACATGTTATTTGTTTCATGAGGGTCCCTGGGGCAGCAGTGTAATGGCTATTCTCAATCATTCCTCTTGGAAAAGAACCGAGACCTGCTGAAGTGTTTGCTAAGAGTAGAGGAAGTACTGAATGGGTAATAAAAGAAGGAGGTTACACATACAGCTAAGGACATATGACCAATTATAGAGATAAGGAGAGTAATTGACCTGAATGTTTCTGTCACATTTTGTTAAGGATGTATTTGTACAAATATTGTGATTTCTTTATCATTGTAATGTAATGTAAACTAAGAGTATCAATAGTCACCACATTTAGGTTTTGAGATACCAAAAGAATGTTCCTCAAGGGATATTGTACCTATTCTACAATTTATAACACATTTGCAGATGTATGAGGGATGGTTATATCATGGTCAGTGGACTTATGGTTAAATATATACTTGATTAGCATGACCAATATACTCCTGAATTAATATCTTAAAAAGTACACTTTACTAACACACGGGAAAGGCTTCTGTGCTGTCAGCACGGCCCAGAAATATAAAGTGGCACAACCTTTATAAGGGGAGTTTGAATCAAATTCTTTAAAAGCATGCATGCTGTTTGTTCTCTGCATTTATTTCAGATAATCATCATGCCTAGGTACCTGGCTTATTGGCAAAGGTTTTTATTGTAACACTGTTCATAAAGATTTTAAAATGCAAAAAGACATGCAGGCTCCTGGGTTGTCACTTCAGTCTCAGTAAACCACTATGAACCCAGGCCAGTTGATTGTGTGAGCCCTCCCCTAGTGTCCCTATCTCCTCTGGGTTCTACACTCCCTTCTCCTTCTCCTCTACAGGATTCCCAAACTCCACCCAATGTTTGGCTGTGGGTCTCTACATCTACCTGCATCAGCTGCTGGATGGCACCTCTCTGATGACAGCTGGGCCAGGCACCAATCTGGTCACAAGAGATGACCAGCTCAGGCTACCCATACACTATTGCTAGAATCTAAGATGATGTCCCCCCCACAGACTTCTGGGAGATTCCCCTGTGCCAGGGCTCCACCCAACCTGGAAATGAGCCCCCCTACTCATACAGCAGTGCTGCGCACCGCGCCCCCTGTCTGCGCTCTATGCAGCACTAGAACCCAGTTCGCGAGCTTCGGGCAAGGGGCTGGAGGTTGAGAATACACACGCAGAGACAGACCGACACACAGACCTTCCAACACTGGTACCAAAAAGCCCATCTTTAATAGCACCATGGAGGCTTAAATACACTGCAGTCAATGGCCAACAGGTGAAAATCCCATCCTCTGATCCTCTAGGCTTTTAGTCACTTCAATTAGAAGGCTCTAGACAGGGAAGAGCAGCTGAAAGCCAGGACTCAATTAGTCCTAACACAGCAGTTCCCCTCAGCATTCTCCCCTGTCACTCCTTCCAACCCGATGGCTCATGCTCCCATCCCAGACCATCCTCAGTCCACTCACAAAATCTGTTTCCCCTTCCCACTTCCCAGGAAGATCTGGTTGTCCCCCCATTAACTCTCCTTGCTACCTAATCTCTCTGGGTCTGTGGACTGCAGCATAGTTATCCTTCATTTTACAGCTAATATCTATGTATGAGTGAGTATATACCATGTTTGTCTTTATCGGTGTGGGTTACCTCACTCAGAATGATTTTCTTCTTCTAGTTCCATCTATTTGCCTTCAACTTTCCTAGTGTCCTTGTTTTTAATAGAATAAATGTACCACATTCTCTTTATTCATTTCTCAGTAGAGGGATATCTAGGTTGCTTCCAGTTTCTAGCTATTACAAATAAAGCTGCTATGGACATAGTTGAGCAAGTGCCCTTGTGGTATGATTGAGTATCCCTTTGGGTACATGCCCAAGAACAGTGTAGCAGGGTCTTTTGGTAGGTTGATTCCCAGTTTTCTGAGGAACTGCCACACTGTCTTTCAAAGTGGCTGTGTAAATTTGTACTTCCACCAGCAATGGAGGAGTGTTCCTCTTGCTCCACAAGACCTGTCTTTCTTTTCTTTTCTTTCCTTTTCTTTTCTTTTAACCTCATCTGCCTAAGGCACTTTTTGATTGTTTTAATAAAGACCTGAAAGGCCAATAGCAAGGCAGGAGAAAATAGGCAGGACTTCCAGGGACAGAGGGGAATCTGAGAGTTGGGGAATTTGCCACCAAGATGCGGAGGAAGTTGGACTTACAGTATGGAGGAGAGGTAATGAACCACATGGCTTAACATAGGTTATTATAAACAGGTTAATTTAAGTCATAAGAGCTAGTTGGGAAAAGCCTAACCTAAGGGCAAATTTTCATACTTCATAAGAAGTCTCTGTGTCATTTGAAGCTAGTGATCCAAAGAAAGACCTGTCTACAGTACTTAGAAGCACACTTAGAAGAAAGGAGATACATCCACTGTTGCATTTGGCAGAGTTCGACACAACAGTAAATGTTTGGGAACATGTGCACATCACACACAGGCCTAACTCAAGCTTGTAGGTAAGTTCCATAAGCATAGAGAACAAGTCTCTATCCCAACCTGTTGTAGACCTGGAATATAGAATGCGTTCTGTAAATAGAACATTGCCGAACTCTAGTGTAAAGATGGTGGAGCGGGGGAGGTCCCTGGCCTCCCACAGGTGGCAGTTTACCAAGAAGACAATTACAGCAGAAGTGATGTGGAGCGCAGGAGCAGCGTGCTAAGGAAATACTGCAGGGCCGTTTTATCCCCATACTAGTGGGCTCCCAAGTCGAGATGGGAGTTAAAGAAAACAAATACAGGCTGGAGGAAATGTCATCATTATCATTCCTAGCCACAGGTGCAGCGCCTAGACATAAGGAAGGACTTGATGACCCAGAGGCCAGAGCTCCCAAGAGTGGGCTTTAAACCAAAGAACAAACCTCTGATGGTAGGACAGAGACACTTACATTCATCTTTGATTCAGTTTCTTTGGACATGTTGTAAGGGATGTTGCAAATATTGTGTAATACTTGCAAAAAAGTAACTTCAGGGCACCACACAGACATTTCTTATGGTATTATTTCATCACACGAACATACACATACACACATTCACACACAAAGAGAAAAGGGAAAAAAGGCAAAAAGAAGGAAAGCCTCGCTAGGTCTCAGTATGCAAATAGGTGTGAGCCTGCATTTTTCTGATTTCAGAAAGGCTCCTGAAAGTGTTCCCGTGTCCTTTTTTATGTAGTACCCAGCTTCAATTATGCCTCATTAGGCATCAGGCGTCTGCTGCAGGGCTCTGGCTGCTGGTACCCTGTCTCATGGTGCATCTGCCTGCGGGTTAGTGATGAGCAGTGGAAAGAATGTCTTCCTAACAGGATCAACACTTGCATACCCTAGCTTTCCTGCCTCTTGAAAGCCAGCTCTGCTTTCACAAAGCCTGGCTGTGGTCTCTGTGATTAATTAGTAAGGAGTAACCTGCATTTTGTGCCTTCCTCCCTATACCCCAGGACACTCAACGTCCTTTGTTCCTTCACAATATATCTGCTATGTGTTTCTTGGCCTGCTGGTCTGGGGGTGGAGAGAGGGGAGAAGTACATAGTACTTGAGTTCCTATGGGGAGGAATGGGCTTAGTTTATTCTCCAACAGATGTGGAAGAAATAAAAAGACACAATTCTTGGGCATCAATCAACCAAGTTGGAAATTATTTTGTTTGGTTTGCTTTTCTGAGATATGGTTTCTCAGTATAACATCCCTGATTGTCCTGGAACTCTCTTTGTAGACTGGCCTCAAACTCTCAGAGAGCCACCTGCCTCTGCTTCCCTAGTTCTGGGATTAAATGTACTATCATGCCCGGCTAAGCTTACAATTTTGTCAAGGATATAAAAACATATGCATCTGAAGCAATTAGAACTTAGTACTAAATAACATTATTTTATTTATAAACTATATATCATATCTGAAGCACAAAATAAAGTGTATAGGCATAGACAAGAAAGTCAAACAGAATAGAGGAGATTGGCAAGTGGGATGCAAGCTGGAATGAGATTTCCTTTCTTTATTGGGATAAGTCTGGAATTTTCTAGTTGATATTTAGCTTCCACAAGTTCTGGCCCTGACTCCCAGGCTTAGATTAGTTGGTCCTTCATACCCAGCCTATGAGGTTACTCAGTTGTCTAAAAAAATTCTCTAAATGGGTCTAGATGATTCCTGAATGCCTTTCATATCAAGGGAAATCTGCAACACCTCTGAGAAGCACTAACTCCCTTGTTCTTATCTGGGTAAGGTTTTTAAATTGCATTTTTATTTCCTTATTTGCCTGATGCAATCAATGTGAGTGGCCCCAAATACTTTCTGAATGGAAGAGTAACTCCTAGCAGAGTAAGAATGTTGGAATGAACTGCTTGCATCTTTTTTGTGTGTGTGTGACACTCTTGGCTCAGCCCTTGGGAGGACTCCTGAGAGGTCTTTTTCTGAGCAGTGCCAGCCCAAGGCCATCATACCATGTATTAGGGGTTCAGTGTGTGATGTTGGGTAAATTGCAGAGGATTAGGGAATTGGTAAAAGGACATAGAGATGGCATGATCCAGGACAATGAAGGAGCCATTTGTCTCAGAAAAAAATGGCTGCCCAACCTATTTAATTCATGTCAAAGTGTATCTGGAACCTTATAGCAGGCATTTCCTGGGTCTGGCTTCTTCCTGCCTGTTCAAGCACAATGTGACAGAAACCAGTTTCTGTGATTATTGACCTTGTGTGCTCCAGTGGCTGTGCTTGGAGTCTGAGGAGAAATGGAACCTTGGTTGTTAGACCTGCTCCTTTGAGCTGCAGAAAGGGAAACTTTGCCTGGGAACCATGTGCTGAAAATGACCTCCCAAATAGCTGTGTCATTGTTAGTGACTTGAGGGTACATTTTTAGTGTCTCAGCTCAGCATTTTGGAGACTGTCTGTCCATAGTAGTGGTGTCTTTGCCTGGCTTGGGCTCTTCTCTAGAGAGCAAGGTTCACCTCAGTGAACCAGAGAGAAAACAAGGGAGCAGACCTTCCAGCTCTGAATGCTACTGCTGCCATCCACTGACACAGACTTAGTTTTTTCCATTTCATGTGTGTTAAGTATGGTAACATATGGGTCTCCTGCAAGAGTTTCAGGACCCTTGGAGTCTAACATAGGAGCATAAGAAAGGAACAGACACACAAAAGGCACTGGGTCAAAGTTAGTACCAATCCTTTCTGCAGCTTTGAGAGTCCTAGTTGGCCTATGTATGAGGGCAGGAATCAGGGGTGGTACATCTACCCCAGTTTTCATTGCCCTAGGTCATGGGTGAACAGATGTATTTAATATTGGTTTTGCCAATTTTAGTAGGAAAATAACACTCTCTCCTAAAAGAAGTCCACGACTCAGTCACAGAATACTTTATCTGATCACAGTAAGGAGAGATGATACTGGATTAGCCAGTTGGGCCCTCCAGGCTATCCTGAGAACCTTTGAGGAGAGAAGGAAAGGAAGACATGGTATGGAGAGAGATTGGAAAAAGTGGTGTGGCTACAAACAAAGAATGCCATCAACCACCAGAAGCTGAGAGAGACAAGAATATGGTCCTTCTATAGTCTCTGGAGGGAGATGGCTCTGCCTTGAAATTAAGTCTGAACTCAAAAAACTAAAGAAAATACCTTTGTGTTGTACAAAGAGACCAAACTTGTTACAGAGGCTATGAAAAACTTATACACCACTTAACTATTTTTAATATTATTAGTATGGCCACAATTTACAGTTTTTATTTCTGCTTCTTGCTTTTAATGTAGTTTCTCTTAATTTTTGTGATCCTTTTGGGGGGAAAATATCATGTAAAATTAATGGAACCTAGATTGAAGTTAGCAGTATCCAATTTTGAAGTCTTTTATTTGCATTTTCCAAGCAGTAAAGAACTATTTTACTCAACATTAATCTTAATGAATTTTATGGAACTTTGGTACAATTTACATTTTAATACTTATCTCTATTTTGATCCTTAATAAAGAATCTGGGTTTAAAATACTGTAGACAGAAAGATTAGGTAAAACATTAGTTTATTTTTCTTAAAAATACATTGTTTAACACCCACAATCATCCAATGATGTCTCCAGCAGAGTATAAAGGTTGAAAATAATTACTTTTTACTTCACATCTCTCACTGTCAAACTACAGACTGGGAAGTGAGGAGACAGCTGGCTGCTCTTCCGCTTTTCTAGGACAACTGTATAGAATGTTCTAGGCTGTGGATTTGGAGTGGATTGAATTCAGACTGGCATTGCTTGAATTTATAAAGTCATATGTTCCTGACATTTAGAAGGTCTCTATAAAGAACTAAGTCTTTCCTCCTGGTAAAAATGCAAATGAGGCAGATACTCACACTTCGTGCTGGCAATAATCTAGATGTGTCCACAAACATGAATTGAGAAGAGCTTAGAACCTGGCTCAAGGTCAGGTGTGGACAGAACACCACAACCTCAGGTGCCTTTCCATGGCTGGCAGGTCCTCACACCAGGCAGATGGGAAGGCACCAGCATATTGATTTCCCATAGAACAAAAGACAGGCTGTGTGTCTGAAAGAACCAGAGGTCCCTTCCTGACAGCACATCTTTCTAAAAAAGAAAGGAAGAACATAAAGATCCTGGGCAATAGAGAGACATAAATGCTGTAAGGGAAGGAGGAAGGAAAGGAGGTTTGAAGGGATGAGGAGCTCTTTGTTTTCTCTATGATTTTGTCTGAAGTTTGTATTCCTTGTCCTAGTCACAAGGTTAGAAAGATCTTATGATTAACTTTCCTTGCCATTGTCACAGGGAAAAATTAAAAACAAAGAGGGTTCAGTTGGACAATGACAAAATGCTTTGTGGAGTAATTTAAATTCTTAAATTGAAAATTTATCACTCAGGATCTGAACTTGAAGTGGGGGTTAGGATCAATTTTCAGAAAGGATTAACTTGCCCCGGTACTTAGGCTGTGAGGCAACAATAAATATTTCTCAATGTTAATGTTCACTTTGTTATCTTGTTAAAAACTAGACTTTATTTTGAAGATTAGTTTTGATTTCCATAAAAACTGAGCAGAAGTTCAGAGTCCCCATGTATCCTCTGCCTTCAAATATTCATGGCTTCCCTATCTAAGTTACTGTTCTATTGCTGTGAAGAGAGACCATGACCAAAGCAGTTTAGAGATTTAGTTTGTTATCATTGCAGGGAGCACGGTGGCAAACAGGTAGACGTGGTGCTGGAGAAGTGGCTCAAATGGCATCCTGATCTGCAGGCAGCAGGAAAAAAGAGGGCTTCTGGGCCTGGCCTGAGCTTTTGAAATCTCAAAGCCCACCTCCAGTGACACACTTGCTACAACAAGGCCACACCTCCTCATGCTTATAATCTTTCAAAAAGTTCCACTCTTTGGTGATTGAACATTGTTGTAATTAATATAGTTTCTGTTTGATTATTTGAGTTTGAGCGGCTGGGAAATGAATAAGTAGCCTCCACTCTCAAAGCATGAATCTGTAAGCAGGTCCCAATTACATGCTTTACTTTATAAGAGATGCGATGGCCATGGTGTCTCTTCACAGCAACAGAACATTGACTAAGACAACAAATTAGAATAGTAAAAATCAAGAACACTGAGAATATCAAAATCCAACAAGAATAAAAAAATCTCACTCATTGTTATGTGGAATACAGTCACTGGGGAGGTAGTTTGACAGTGTGTTAGAGAAATTTCATCACATAAGCACAGCAATCATATTCACTGATATAGCTGCCTAAAGGCAGTAGAAGCATTGCTTTGAAAAAGTCCCCTCATGATGTTTGTAACAATGTTGGTGTAATTGCCCAAACTTAGAAGAAAATATTATATCCTTCTGAGAGTCAATGAATACATCGACTGTGATTTCTTAGATTATAAAATACGATTCAGCAGTGAAAGGAAACAAGCAATGGAAAGACTCTGAGGAGAGCTAAACATGTATTACCAAGTGAAAGAAGCCAATCTGAGAAAGTTCCACACTGTACAATTCTAAGTGCATGAAAAGGCAAACTACAGAGGCAGTTAGAGGATTAGTGTTTGCCAGGGTTGGGAGGAGGGTGGGTGAAAGGGTAGAGTAAGGGTTTTATTTAAGTTAGTAAAATTCCTCTGCATGGCTATGTAACAGTGACACATGTATATTGAGGCTTGCATTCTAGCCGGCTGATACAATTTTAGGCCAGAAAGATCAGTGCAATATTAAGGATTAAGGAACTAATTTTGTGGCACATACCAACATCTGTGAGACAGGGCATACCTTTATATAAACTTAAAAGCCAAGGCACATTATATTTCTCTTTTACTTCAGCATTCAAGTTGCTTTCTTGCAGTTGTTCACAAATGGAACATGCTGGGCTTGTTTCTGAAAACTAAGAATCCTGAAGTGTAATTCATGACTTCAGAACCAATTTTCAAGGTTAAAGGATTTAGGTGTTTTCAAAGAACATATGGATAACCCTGAGAGAAAGGAAGTTCAAAATGTCTCTGCCCCCTGGAGAGCCACCATCCCTTGCAAAAGTCCCTGCAGAAACTCTAGAGAATCTGAAATGACAGCAATGAGGAGAGAACATTTGGAAGTCATCATTTGCTAGAAGCTGTTCCTGCCAGCCTGTGCATTTTCCCACATGAATGTGTTCTCCATTATGCTACCCAAGCATTGCCTGTGGCATCCAGGTTTATTATCCCCACTCCCTGTCCTTCCCCTCTCCTCAGGGAATTATCCAAGATTCATAGTCAGCATTGACTACCACATTTTTCTCTCTGCCCTTATTTACATTCCCAAATATGGAAATTATTACCACATAGCTAGGATACATTTTAGAAAGTGTCTAGTGTATTGTGATGTGTCTAAGCTAAGACATCCCTAAGGATGAAGTGGAAGCAACAAGCCTGTATGTGTGTGTGTGTGCACGCGCGCACGTGCACACGCGTATACATATGCATGTGTGAATGTGGCATGTGAGTGTATGCATGACTGTGAATAACTTTTAGAGTTTCACACTTGTTACTTGGCAAATTCAAAGTCATGGGTTTGTCCCTCTCAGTAGTTCTTAGACAGCAAACTAAAGCTTAGCTATTTAGAAAGGAACTTAACCGCCTACAAGGAAAGTTGCAAGTCATGATGGGACATTTTCCCTGCTTACAAAGAAAGACTCAATCACAAGAGCAGTGCAGCCTGAATAAATGGAAACAAAGACAGTGCTTCAGACTGGTCTTTTAGCAGATGATATGCCTATGCAAGGAATGCCAGAGGACTGCAGGAAACCGTAGAGAACGCTTAGATTTCTTCAGACACCTATGGATCAAATAATTGCCCATGTTTTTGTCCTCCTGTAACCTAATGTCTTTAATAGAGTCCATACTGTGCTTGTCTTTCTGGGTCTGGATTAACTCACTCAGGATGCTTATCTTTCTAGTTCCAGCCATTTGCCTTCAAATTTCTGATGTCATTGTTTTTTAAACCTGAGTAATACTCCATTGTGTATAAGTATCACATTTTCTTTATCCATTCTTCAGTTGAGTGGCATCTAGGTTGTTTCCAGGTTCTGGCTATTATGAATAATGTTGCTTTGAACATAGTTGACCAAGTGTCATTGTGGTATGACTGAGCATCCTCTGGGTATATGCCCAAGAATGGTAATGCTGGTCTTTATTGATTCCCAATTTTCTGAGAAATCGGCATACTGATTTGTTGTCGGATTTCTATTCTGCCTGGTTCCCACAATTTTTAAGTTCCAAAGAAATCTACATTAGTTATAAACTGATTGGCCCATTAGCTCAGGCTTCTTATTAACTCTTATAACTTATATTAGTCCATTATTCTTGTCTATGCTAGCCACCTGGCTTGGGACCTTATTCAGTGAGGCAGTCACATCTTACTTCTTCTGTGGCTGGGTCAAACTGCAGACCAAGCTTTTCCTCTTTCCAGAATTTTCCTGTTCTTATCTCCCTGCCTCTACTTCCCATCTGGTTGTCCCACCTATACTTCCTGCCTGGCTACTGGCCAACCAGTGTTTTATTAAAATACAATTGACAGGGTACAAACCATTGTCCCACAGCACTGATTGTGCTAGTTTATGCTCCCAACAGCAGTGTAGGAGTGTTGCCCTTATTCCACATCCTCTCCAACATAAGCTGTCATCAGTATTTTTGATCACAGATGTAAGATGATATCTCAGAATCATTTTGATTTGCATTCCCCTAATGACTAAGGATGCTGAGCAATCCCTTAAATGTCTTTCAGCCATTTGAGATTCTTCTGTAGAATAGTCTCTGTTTAGATTAGTACCCAAGTTTTTAATTGGGTTATTTGGTGTTTTAATGTCTTGTTTCTTGAGTTCTTTATATATTTTAGATATCAGCCCTCAGTCAGATATGGGATTGGTGAAGATCTTTTCCCATTTTGTAGGCTGCTGTTTTGTCTTATTTGCCATGTTCTTTGCCTTACAGAAACTTTTCAATTTTCAGGAGGTCCCATTTATTAATTGTTGCTCTTGGTGTCTATGCTACTGGTGTTATATTTAGGAAGTGGTCTCCTGTGCCAGTGTGTTCAAGGTTACTTACCACTTTCTCTTTCATCAGGTTCAGTAACTAAATTATGTTGCAGCCTTGATACACTTGGATTTGAGTTTTGTGCATATGAATCTATTTGCATTCTTCTAAATATTGGCATCCAGCTATGCTGGCACCATTTGTTGAAGATGCTTTCTCTCTTCCATTGTACAATTTTGGTTTCTTTGTCCAAGATCAGGTACTTATAGTTGTGTAAATTAATATGAGGGCCTTCAGATTGATTCCATTGTTCCATGTGTTTGTTTGTATGCCAGTACCAAGTTGTATTTATTACTATAGCACTTTGGTAGAAATAGTGATGCCTCTGGAAGTTTGTGTATTGTACAGGATTGTTTGAGCTATCCTGGATCTTCTGTTTTTCCACATGAAATTGTATTATATTGTTCTGTCGGGGTCTGTGAAGAACTTTGTTAAGATTTTGATAGGTATTGCATTGAATCTGTAGACTGCTTTTTTTGTAAGACTGCCATTTTTATTACATTGATCCTACCTCTACAAGAGCATGGGAGAGATCTTTCTTCATTTTCTTTCTTCAAAGACTTATAGTTATTATTATATAAATCTCTCACTTGTTAGGTTAGAGTTACCCCAAGATACTTTATATTATTTGAGGCTATTATAAGAAGTGTCACATTTCTTTGAATTTTTTCTTAGCCCGTTTATCATTTGTATATAAGAGTGCTCCTGATTTTTTCTGAGTCAGTCTTGTATCCCAGCACATTACTGAAGGTGTTTATCAGCTGTAGGAATTCCCTGGTAAAATTTTTGGTCATATCATCTGCAAATATTGATAGTATGACTTCCTCCTTTTCAATTTGTATCTCCTTGATCTCCTTTTGTTGTCTTATTGTTCTAGCTAGATCGTCAAGTGCTATATTGAATAGATACGGTAAGAGTAGACAGCCTTTTTCCCCTGATTTTAGTGAAATTGCTTTGAGTTTCTCACCATTTCATTTGATGTTGGCTGTCAGCTTGCTGCCAACTGCCTTTATTATGTTTATGTATGTTTCTTGTATTCCTGACCTTTCCAGGACCTTTATCATGAAGGGGTGTTGGATTTTGTCAAGGGCGTTTTCAACATCTAGTGAGATGATCATGTTTCTTTTTTTTCTTTCAGTTCATTTATATGATGGATTATATTGACAAATTTCCATATGTTGAACCATCCCTGCATCTCTGGGATGAAGCCTACTTGGTCATGGTGGGAGAATTTTTTATGTGTTCTTAAATTTAGTTTGCCAGTATTTTATTGAATAGTTTTGCATCAATGTTCATGTGGGAGATTGGTCTGTAATTCTCTTTCTTTGTTGCATATTTTTGTGGTTTGGGTATCAGGGTAACTATAGCCTTGTAAAAGTAGTTTGGCAATATTCCATCTGTTTCTATTGTGTGGAACAATTTGAGGAGAATTGGTATTAGCTCTTCTTTGAAATTCTGATAGAATTCTGTGCTAAAACTATCCTACTCTGAGCTTTTTATTTGGCTAGGAGACTTTTAATGACTACTTCTATTTCCTTAGGGTTTATAGGTCTAGCTAAATTTTTATTTGTTCTTGATTTAGCTTTGGTATGTAGTACCTATCTAAAGAAGTTCCCATTTTTTTCACATTTTCCAATTTTGTGGAGTGCATAGGTTTTTGAAGTATGGCCTATTGATTATCTGAATTTCCTCAGTGTCTGTTGTTATGTCCCCTTTTTCATTTCTGATTTTTTAAATTTGGATAATCTGTCTCTGCCTTTGGATAGTTTGAATAAAGGTTTGTCTATATTGCTGATTTTCTTGAAGAACCAACTCTTTGTTTCATTGATTCTTTACATTATTATCTTTGTTTCTATTTTATTGATTTCAGCCCTCAATTTGATTATTTTCTGGTGTTTATTCCTGTAGCTCAATTAAAAACCCAGAGACAGATATTGGTGTTCAACTTGAAGGTGAGAATAGCAAAACAGCCACTGGTTTTTACCTCTACCTCAATCTGAAATGGCCATTTTCCCTCCAAGAATCCTCAGAATGAGACTGTATGTGAGATCTGTCTCCTCCATTCTTATATGCTTCTCTAGTGCTGGGATTAAAGGCATGTGCCACATGGTTTCTATGGCAAACTAGTGTGACTACCGGGATTAAAGGTATATGTCACCACCACCTGGTCTGTAAGGCTGATCAATGCAACTGTTTCACTCTCTGAACTTCAGGCAAGCTTTATTTATTAAAATACAAATGAAATGTCACTACATATGCCTCCTGGGTGGGTTTGCATCTTTTTTGCTAGAGCTTTCAGATGTGCTGTTAAATCACTAGTATGAGATGTCTCCAAAATCTTTAGTAGTCACTTAGTACTATAAACTTTCCTCTTAGCACTATTTTCATAGTGTCCCACAAGTTTTGGCATGTTGTGGATTCACTTTCATTGAATTCTAGTAAGTCTTTAATTTCTTCCTTGTGGTGATTCAATTGAGCATTATTGTTTTCCATGAATTTTTAGGGTCTTTGCAATTTGTGTTTTTATATTATAATGTTAAGCCATGGTGATCTGATAAGATCCAGGGGGTATCTAGTGACACTTGCTTCGTGACTGAGTGTGTGGTCAGTTTTAGAAAATGTCCTGAGAAGAATGTATATTCTTTTTTTTTAATATTTATTTTATTTATTATGTATACAATATTCTGTTTGTGTGTATGCCCGCAGGCCAGAAGAGGGCACCAGACCCCATCACAGATGGTTGTGAGCCACCATGTGGTTGCTGGGAATTGAACTCAGGACCTTTGGAAGAGCAGGCAGTGCTCCTAACCTCTGAGCCATCTCTCCAGCCCCAAGAATGTATATTCTTTTGTGTTTGGGTGGAATGTTCTATTTGTGTCTGTTAGACCCATTTGAGTCATAACAAGAAATCAATTTTATGAGCAAATGGAATACCTTTGTCTGCTTGGCACTAAAGACAAAAACTAGAAGTAAAAATCACATGAAGGGGATAGACGAAAGGACTCTCAGAAATAAGGAGTTAATGCTATGTGAAGATGCTAAAGGGATTCATGAGAATGACATTCAACTTTACTTTGGTGAGGGAAAGATCAAGGAGGCTTCCTGGAAGAGGTGGTCACCATGCTAAGTTCTGGACCAAGTATGAGTATGAGTTATACAGGCATATGCATGAGAAGGGGATGGGGATATTGTATGCACAGAACAGCTTATACAAAAGTTCTGAATGTCAACAATACTACATGTCATTCATTTTATGAACTTCAACATGGGTCAAGGAATGTGCTTTAGCTTTAATCAGCACCATTAATTAATTAGAAGCAATTCATTAATTTATTAAGTACTCCAATGAGGAACACACACTCCAGAGTGTTTCTTCAAGTTTTAAAGGCTCTTATTGGAAGCCCACACTCTAGAACTGGTCCTGCAACAACCTCAGCAATCCTCATCCCCTTTCAACAATAGATGGCTTGTTCATTTGTATGATTAGTCTAGAAATTAGTTTTTGTTAGTGACAAAAATGGTATATAAACTGTACAGATGCCTAGAAATATGATTTAGACTCTCCATGCTCATTTCAGCGGACTCTAAAAATTCTTTGCATCTAATGGCTTATACCCTTTCTAATGGCCTGTTAAGCCTTAGACACCTAGTTGTGTGTGCCACAGTTAACACATGATTCTGTTGCCTGCTTCTGACCAGCAGATCTACTGAATTTCTTTCCTAGAATATTTCCTCATCATGCAAAGTATAAGTCAGACACAGAGGTAAGGTTTGGGGCCTAAATGAAAATCTACTTGATGTTTATTGGTAGTTTTGAGTGTATCAGAGTTCAATACTTGGGATGGGGGCAGAAGTAGAGGGGATTTAGTACCTATACCTCCTTTTAACTATGATATCTAGATATCTTGCAGAAGAATTTACTGAGTAAACACAGCCAAATTGGCAGGAGCCCATTTTCCGCAGCATGGTCTTATGTTTGTTTTTAACAGTGCTAGCCATCCTTCCTTTCTATTCCAGGACGGAGTAGGCAAAGGTGACCAGTTTCACTGAGCAGCAGTAAGAAGCAGATTCCATGGACAAGTGCCCATGTCCTAACAGGAAGTCAATTCCTGTCCTGTCAAATTTGCAGAGTGATTCAAAGACAAAAGATAAAAATAGTTAGCAACTGATCGTACTGGAGACAGGAAGAACCAGGTATGAGGTACAGGTCAGAAAGAGTGGTCACGACTGAGACTGTGAGGAGCAGGTGATGGCACAATTTACCCTCAGTCATAGTGTCAGAACATACTGTGCTAGCTTTGTGGAGCTGCCCCCAGCTGGACCAGAGCTGTCTGCAATCAAGCTTAACACCTACTGTTGCCATGTACATCCTCTGAGTCTGCTCTGCCACCTGTGCCCTATTCAGCTGCTGATATCATCATTTATCTAATTTTATTTCTTTTTTGCTTGTTTGTTTTGAAAACAGCTTTCATGTAGCCCAGGCTGGCGTCAAACTTGTTATGTAACCAAGGATGGCCCTTTTACTACAAATTGGCACTCCAACTAAATCCATTCACTAAATCCACATAAAACCTGAGAGAGCTTGAAAAGGAATTTTAGACACACACGCACACACACACACACACACANCAGACAGAGACAGAGAGACAGAGAGAGAGAGAGACAGAGAGAGACAGAGAGAGAGACACAGAGAGAGAGACACAGAGAGAGAGAGACACAGAGAGAGACACAGAAAGAGAGTTTCACACAGCTCCCTGCTGTTTGTTGGTGGTGTGCCACAGCTTCTTTATTAGAGATCAACATAGCGCACTAACCTTCCCCTCTAGAATTTCCTGATGATTTAATTCCATTCTTAACTAACTTTCTCTAATAAGGAGTTCACCAGATGTGTACTAGCCACTCCCATGGATCTCTGTGTGTGAAAACCCTTATCTAATTTTTCTATGGGCAAAAGAATTCTGGCCCTGGAACCTGCTAGGGCTTGGGAATTGCTGAATTTAAGGATATATATGACTGGGAACATTTGTAATGGGTAGAATGAGGGACAGTGTAGAATGATATAGAAGAAAGAGCAAGAGAGAGCAAGGGAGAATTGATAGAAATGAGAAAGAAGAGAAGGAAGAATAAAGAAATATGGATGGACGATTCCTATTGTGAGTACATTTCTTACCCCTCAGATCTTTACCCTCAAATTTCTAGCCCCCCTTTAGCTATTCATGGCATCTCTAACTAGAAGGGAGTCTTAAAGGCGAAAACTTTAAAGGCTCTTTGTAGTCCTGGGTCTCCCCTAATGCTAATCAAGAGCCAGAACAAGAGAGCGAGTATGCTTCTTTCCACTTATCAGTCCACATGTAGCACCTCAGACCATTCCATAAGGGCCGGTACCCCAAAAGCTATTGGCTGAATAAATTCCCTCAGCATTGACTAGCAGATCGATCCGCGTTGTAGGAAATGTAAGAGTTGCACTACAGGGGTTAATGGGAAACTCAAGTGCCACTGGAATTCTCGCTGTTGTTTTTATTTTTTGCTCTATTAACCTATAGCATGCCCTGGGAGTCTGGGGATCACATTTATCTAGTTTCTTACATCTATTTTTACTTGGTTCAACTTGAAAATTCTCAGGAAAGATCTGTTGTTCTGTCAGGGATAATGTATTTATGTCTATGGGTAGAGTGTGGTCACCATGGCTGAGTACATATACTCAGAGAGGAGTATGAGTATAATGTGCCATAAACACTGGTTGCAACGAATATCCACATATAAACTACTAAAGTCTTAGACATGCAAACATAGCCCACTATTTCCTTCCTCACCACTACCCTTGCTAAGATAGCAAAAGAACCAAGCCCTTAGGCTCTGAAGACAACTCTCACAATCACTAGTTACATATCCTTGTCAATGCACCTTGGTTTCCTGAACTATAAAATGGGGAGAGAAGTACAGTAATACCAACGTGAAAGCTTCGGGTGATCCTGGGCATTGCAACCTCTTAGAGTCCAACTGGGCTCATGTGTGCAGTGTGCACTCATCACCTTCCTCCTCCCAGGTGCTCTGGAATTAGTAGGCAGCTTTTGGAAAGCAGCAGGGCATTGGCTACTGACTGCTGCCAACAGAATGAGATCAGGGTTAATCAGAGGAACAGACTGACCTGATTCCCAGCACTCCAGCAAAGTAACCCAGCTGACACCTCGGGGAAGACAGTGCCAGAAAGAGGAGCTCTTGGCATAGGCTTTTCTCCACTAGGCGGGACTGAAAGGTCTTCAAGTCCCTTGCTCCCTCTGTCAGAGGGTGACGACATCTGGGAGGAAGCATATCACCAGCTCTAAGATTATAATATTGCTAGCCTTGTGGGTCATAGCCTAGAATCATCACTTGATTAAATTAAGGAGGCCTCTGTAAAGGGAATCTGGGTATACTCATATGATTCACTAAGCTGCACAGTTGAAACTGGGAGGTTGTTTTACTCTTGTGGTCCCATTTTCACACTTCTAAAACAAGGAATGCGGCCCAACTTTTGAGGAAAGGTCAAGGGACCAGTCCAAGCAAGGAATCAACTCATTAGGAGCCTCTATGGAAGTGCTGAAATTAAGCAAGTTAAAAGCATATTAGTTTAAATGAAACTTCTCATAAAGAATGGGAAGCGTTTAGGTAGGAAGCAAATGTAATCATTTTGCAACATGGCATAGTTTGATAATTAATGGGGAAATTGTCAGAATAATCTTGAGGGAACCCCAGGAAATGAAGAAATCTGTCTTGATTAAGGAACACTCAGGAGAAAAAGTTATTGAAATGTAGGCATTTCACCAGCAAAGTCCTCAAAACAAATCTTATTAGATGTGTGTGTCAGGACAGGATCTTTCGTTACAGCTGTGTTTTGTTCTGATTCACTAGGACCACTACCTTCCTAATGGAAACATGGAATAGAATAATGCAGGTGTGTGCATGTATGCACGCATGCATGCATGCACACGTTTGTGTGTGTGTGTGTGTGTGTGTGTGTGTGTGTAGCAAACACAAGTTTCTTTCTGCTGCTCATAAAACCCATCTCTATCAAACACTCAGGAAAGCAGAGAAATACAAGCTTACAAGACAGATACCCAATGCCCTAAAGCCTGACCAGCTAGGGTTCTGCTACTCCAGGTCCACCGAGGAAACTTCTGGCAATACCCTATGAAGTTCAGACTCCAGATATTAAGAAAGGCATCCTAGGGAAGAGTTTGACAAAGGTTCCCATAGCACAATAGTTAAGGCTAAGCTCTGGATCCAGAATGCATGTATCCAGCTCTCCACTTCGCTGCTGTGTTCTTAACCTCAGACAAGCTCCTCAAGTTTGGGTGTCCTGAGGGCCCATTCTGTGTGAAGAACTCTCAACAGTGTCTGATGCCTGATGTTTGCTCTGTCATTGTCAGCTGTTGATGCTTGTTTCACTATCTAATGATGCAGCTACCAGCTACAGGTGACTGACAGCAGCACTGGGAATGACTGATATGTACTACAAGATGCATAGAGATTCCAGACTTTGTACAAGAAGAAACATAAAATTTCTTGTTGATACTTTTTCCACAAATGTTCTATGACCGAATGTTGCAATAACACCCAATCTAATAATTCATTTAAACAAAACCTTAGATGGTGGTAAAGACTTGATTAGTCCAAGAGAATTAACAAACACCAATTGTTCCTCCCTGAGACTCCTTGCTGTTCAGAAAAGGTAGATCCTCCAAGAAGACAACTTGCCTAGTTTTGGTGAAGGGGACAGGACATAATGAGGGAGGCCCTAATGTAGTTTCATGGTATGACCATAATAGGCCAGTACAATTGAATGCAGAGGTGTAAAGAGAAAATTACCAGGACAAATAGAGGCCAAAGCTTGACTTAGGAGACCTGGTAAATATGGGACAGCCTGGGCATATAGCCTAGTTGGCTGAGCACTTTAGTAAAGGGGGGGGGGCTTTCTATCTTCAATTCAGGAAGACAAAGTAAAGGCCTAGTGCAATCATAGGGTCTGTAGCAGGAAGATCCAGCATGCTAAGCTTTTGCACCAGAAATGGACACCCATTCTCCCTTCTCCTTTTTGTCCTTCACATCCATTTGAAAACTTTACCTTTAGCACTTGTTTTTCAGTCTTTTCTCTTTTTGAAAATTGCATTTATTAGGTGGGGTATGTGTGTATGTGCGTGCATGTGCCATTCATGCCATGGAGCATGTTGCAGGGTCAGATAACAACTGTGAGAATTGGTTTGGTCCTACCATGTGGGTTCTGGGGATTAGACTCAAGTCATCTGTCTTGGTGATGTGTGCCTTTACCTGCTGAGCCATCTTGTTGGCCCTCCTTGGAACTTTCTAAATACCACAGGTTGGTGTAGGAGGTCCTTCTGTCTTTGTGTTGCTTTCATTGGTTAATAAAAAAAAACTGCTTTGGGCCCTTGATAGGGCAGAACTTAGGTAGGGTGGAGAAGACAGAACTGAATTCTGGGAGGAAGAAAGCAGAGTCCAAGAGAAGCCATGGATTCTCAGCCTGAGACAGATACTGGTTAAAATCTCCAATAAGCCACTACCACGTGGTGATACACAGATTAATGGAGATGAATTAAACTAAGATGTAAGAGTTAGCCAACAAGAAGTTAGAGCTAATGGCCAAGCAGTGTTTTAATTAATACAGTTTCTGTGTGGTTATTTTGGGTGTAAGCTAGCTGGGCAGCTGAGATGAACATGCAGCCTCTCCCTACAACAACAGGTCACCTCATATCTGGCCATCCAAAATGCTTCACTGGGAAGAGTCTGCCACTCTTCCGATCGTCAATCTTCATTTTCAATCTGACTGAACTGAGAATCATAAATCATGGAAACACACTTCTGGATGTTACTCTATGAGTTTCCAGAAAGGTTTAACTGAGGAAGGCTCATCTTGAATGTGGGCAGTACCATTCATGGGTGGTGACTCAGACTGAATAAAAAGGAGAAAGTGAACTGAGTACAAGTAATCATTTCTCCCTGATTCCTGACTGAGAGTACAATATGACCAGCCATTGTAATTTTCTTGCCATGCTATACTGTACTCTCAAACACTGTACCAAAATAACCCCTCTTCTTTACATTGCTTCTTATCAGGACTTTGGTCACAGCAAGAACAAAGTAATTAACATTGTACCCTCACCTGTGTAAACTTCTTTTTGCATATTACCTTTAAAGTTTGGAACCCTTGATGATAGAAGCCCTGATAGAATAGATCTGGGTCCTGGAGGTGAAAAATTTGCAAGTTGAGGAAAAATTCTGTTAGAAAGGGAGTGGCTCTCAATTCACAAGCATTCAGAAGACTTTTGGCAACAGTACATAAAAACCACACAGAGGGCAGGAACCCAACGAGTTGGGATGGGAAGGAACCCTGGTTCTGGTAAGACAAGTTTCAGGCTAGTGTTTTACCTACTTTGAGCCTCAGTGTCTTGACTTTTCCAATGGTTCTTCTTTGTTTCTATGCCTTTTTTGCACATGATTTTGCACAACCCAGGCTAACTCCTGGGATGCACAACAGGCAGCGCATCTGGGAGCAACTTTCTTTGGGTGGGAAAGGGAGTGAAAATATATGATTCTGTTTTATTTCCTCAGCCTTCTTTTAATACAACCCAACCTTCTGGTTCCTATCAGCATAAGAAATTGGGGGTTGATTACAGGGTAGTAATCTTGCAGAATGAAGGGTTGGCTTCTCCCTGATGCCCATGAGTGATTTGTCCTTGGCTCCATTACTCCAGAGTCAGAGTAGTGTAAGTACTCTCTCATAAACGGATGTTGCATGTGAGAGTGGTTTCTCTGGTAAACACATTTAAAGAAAAAAACCACCCGCATTTTTATTCACATGAAAACGTTTAATTCAGTGGCCAATTTTTGCTTACCTGGTAAACTTTTGGTAAATGAATGCAAGAAAAAGAACATTTGTGTTCAAAAGCAAAAACAGTTCCTTCAACTAAACTGGTCCCAGCAGGAGAGTTAGCAAGATGAAAGATACATCAGTTTGGGTACAACCACCAGTGGAAGTGCCTTTTCTTGTGAGTTCTGTACTCATTAAAGCAATGAGCAGCCTTGCAAGACAGACACCTTTAGATACATAGCAGATGCAGTCAACCTCCCAGACTCCACAGCTCAGATAGGTTCTGGAACCCCTACTATGGCTCCCATCTGAAGACCAGAGTGGTTACTGGTCCCACCAGGAGGGAAGAGACTTCTATGGGAGCAGGGATGCTCCTGTACACTGACAGGTCTGATGGCCTTAGTACTGCCAGCTCAAGGGCAAGGAACAATAAAACTGGGAACTGGGAGACTGCAGCAGAACACTTCAGTTCTGCTTTGTGTGCCTGGCAAGATACTTGTTAGCCACACTCCCTGTCAGCAAGAAGGCCAGAAGGGAAGTAATGGATCTGCAGGCAGACCAATGGGAACAAAGGGACTAAGGGTTATACTTTTTAACTTTGGAAGCAGCGCTTATAGGACTTTCTCGGATTGAGTAAATCCTGACAGTGTTGGGTACATATGAAGACCCCAAAGGAAGGTTACTCACAAAGAAAGAAGGTGCTTGGATGGAAGAGTTGGCTCCATAAGCAATAAGGGTTGAGTCTGGTCCAGGAGGAGGAGCAGACCATTTGTCTGATGGCCCCTCCTGTACCAGCAAGAATAGTAGCACCTCAGAGTGGGACTGTACTGACGGGACTAGACAGTTTGCTGACCTTGAGGAACAGATAATCAGACCCATACTCAGTAATTCTGGGTAGGCTAGAAGGCTCAGAGGTTAAGGGAATACTACATTTTCTGTAAATGATGACATCTTGGGATTTGAACAATTTATGAAAAAAATACAAGATATAGCTTGTTTGAACTCTAAGCAGGTGAAATGAGTTATTCTGGTTGCTAGAGTGGGGTTTTCTGTGATGTTAATGAAATCAATGCTTTCAGGTCCCTTCCTTTTAGCAAGGTTTTTTTTTTATTTTTTTTATTTTTTTTCCCACGACTTCCAGGGATAGTCTAACAATGAGGCCACATGGCATTACTTTTTGTGAAACATTATGCCTAAGAACTTCTTGTGTTTATTTTTTCAAGGTTGCAAACCCCAAGTAGAGGGCCCACAAAGCCTGAACTTTTTAGTGATGTGCATGAACCATCACTAAGGGAGAAACTCTGGGCCTTCTTTGGGGTCTGACAAAAATAATCAAACAGTTATGGGGGAAGGAAGTGTGCTCCTGGCACGTGCCCTAGTCCAAGTCCTAAAGACTGACCAGTAGTTTTCAGTTATTTTCAAAGAACGGATACCTTGTGATATTTTCTTTTCTTTGATTTTTTTTTAAGACAGGGTCTTATCATATAGATATGGCTGGCTTGGAACTTTGAGTTAGCCTCTTGGTTGCTGGAATTTAAGGCATGTGCCATCACACCCAGCTTAAGGTATTTTCTAATTAACACTAAGTAAAAGAAAGGCTCCCCTCCCACACCCCCCCATGGTTGATGTACCTAGGCCAGAGGACCAAAAGCTTCTGTAGTAACAGGGGGAATTAGATCACCCTCTATTAGTGACTTTTCTTGTTACCTCAACAAAATACCTGACAAAACCACCGAAGAAAGGAAGGCTTATTTTGGCTTCTATTTTGAACATATACTTTGAATATCATGGAGGGGAATGCATGATGGCAGGGGTTCAACGAGTGAAAAACAGAGAGAAATGCAGGATGGTGTTCAACTTGTTTTCATTTTCTTCAGTCCATGAACACATACAGCCTACCTCTAGAGTGGGTCTTCTCACTTTAGTTAAACCTTCCTGGTAACACCCACATTCAGAGGTCTGTTTCCATTGTGATTCTAAATCCAGTCTGGAATTAGTTACAAGTTCTTCAAATCTCAGTCAAATGACCCATGGGAATCACTATGCATAGCTATCGGTGCATGGTTAGCCTAATGCATGGTTAGCTTAAGTATTAGCTTTAAATTTTTTAGTGTTGTAGTACTGGGACTTAAACCCTGACTCTCATGCATGCTAGCTACCACTGAGCTATATTCCCAGCTCAACTGTTAGTTTTCATTTTTATTCATGTATTGCACAGTTTTATGTAACCCAGGCTAGCCTCAAACTTACTATGTAGCCAAGAATGGCCTTGAACTTCTGCTTGTCCTTTCAAGTGTTGAGATTGTGGGCATGCAGCACACTGTGAGTTATGTGGTACAGGGGGGTTGAACCTAGGCTTCATGCATACTAGTTGTACCAACCAGGTCACATGCCTAAAGTGTTAGTTTTTAATGTTATTTTGGCAAAAAGCAGCACTTGCTAGTCACTTCAGCAACTCAACAGTAAAATCTGACAACTTATTGATGCAACAAAATTTGCTTGGGAAATGGAAATATTCCCTTTCTTTCCCAATCTGACCAGCTAGCTGGACACTGAAGAATTTTCTTCATCTCTGTAACTGTTGGAGGAGGGAACCGCTTGTTTGTCCCGGCTGCCCAGAACTGAAATAACCACACAGAAATTGTATTAATTATATCACTGCTTGGCCCATTAGCTCTAACTTCTTATTGGCTAACTTTTACATCTTAATTTAACCCATTTCTATTAATCTGTGTATCACCATGAGGTCGTGGCCTACCAGCAAATCTCTGATGGCGGATCCATGCCGTCCCTGACTCTGCCCTTCTTTCTCCCAGCATTCAGTTCTGTCTTCCCTGCCTACCTATCACCAGGCCAAGGCAGTTTCTTTATTCATTAATGGTAATAACAGCACACAGAGGGGACTCCCACATCAACTAACTTGGAAACTTTTTTTTTTTTAATAGAAAACTCAAATCAAGGACTGAAATAGGTGAAATGGGAAAACAGAAGTAGTGAATGCTGTAGTTTTTGTTTCCATTCTTGGACTTACTCTGTAACATTCATTTTGGGTGAGTGTCATGATGCCAGTCAGTTGTGTAGCAGAGTACCAGAAATTATGCTTATGTGGTTGAACAAAACCTAAAAGGCAATTCTGCTGTTCACAGCATCATTATTTGAAAATCCAGGGGCAATGTGAGTTGACTCACATGACAATACATTTTAAGGCAGTCATTTTCCCAGAAGTCCTGTGTGTGCCTGAAAGTGGAAGCCCAGAGGGCAACATCAAGTGAATTCCTCCATCACTTTCCACCTCTATTTTTTGAGACAGGGTTTCTCACTGATCCTGTTGCTTACCAACTCAGTCAGACTGACTTGTGAGTGAGCTCCTGTTCCCATCCCTACATTTGCTAATCAAATCCATCACCACACCCGACTTTTACCAAACCTATGTCTTCATGTACTTTACTGATAAAGCACTCTACTAACTCAGTTTTCTACCTAGTCCCAGGCCTCTGTTCATATCATTTCCCTCTATATTTTAAAGCTATTTTTTAAAATTTTTATGTATATGAGTGTTTTCCTGCATATTACATGTGCTCCTGGTAGCTAAAGCAGTCAGAAGGCACCTCATCTCCGGCAACTGGAGGTACAGATGGTTGTGAGTTACCATATGGGTGCTGAGTGAACGCAGGTCCTCTGTAAGAGTAGCCAGTGCTCTTAGCTGCTGAGCTATTATCTCCATGCCTATCATTTCCCTTTCAAATATGAGGCTAACATACACATTCTCTGTTGTTACCATTATTAGACTTATCTCCTCCTCCTGTTGAAATTTTAGATGCACACAAATATAAATTTCTAGCAGAGACAGTACTCAGTAAGGGATCCTCAGCTGAGGTGATTTGAGTGGTCAACACTGACGCTGACATTTTGGGAAACCGCAATGGTCCTTCTCCTTCAAGCCTTATGTGAGTCTGGATACCTCACACTCCAGCTGAGGCTAACATCTGATGAACCAAATGTGGCTCACAGGAAATGTCAGGAAGGCAAAAGGGGTATGTGAGTGAATGGGTGTTTGTGAGGGTACTCTGTGAGTGGATATGCTTGTGATTTTAAGCAACACACACACACACACACACACACACACACACACACACACACACTATGCACACTGCTCTGGTGTCAGAACTGTCCCTGACCACACCAAGAAAAACAGACTCATGTTGACTTTAATAGGTGCTTTGGCAGAGACAGGCTATTACGACAGAAGCCTGGGAAGTTTGAGCTCTGCATGTTTTTTCAGCTTTCACCCACCACTTTGAACTGGGAGGAGACTGGGTTGAATGGGAAAATGCTCAACACCAGGAAAATCAACACCACACAAGCTTCTGCGGTCTGATGATTCTAAAAGAAGGAATATACACAGCAACAAGTGGCTCTCTCCCTTCTTGGTTGGTCAAGGGCCACTGTTGCCCAGCTTGTGAAAACAAAGCCTGAGCTGACCCACCATGCTTCAGGACAATTTTGTGGCTGTTTTTCCTGCTTACAGTAGCAGTATGAACCCTGAACAGAATCTCCACTGACAAAAGAACAAAGAAAACAAAACTATTCTAACCAAACCTTCTGGGAAATTTGGGAGCTGGGTGGGGGTGTGGTGGGAGAGACAGACACGGACACACACACACACACACAAACGACGGATACCAGACAACTAATCCTACAAGTATTAGTATGTTACTGCCACCTACTGTTCCATTCCCATCAGTGTGGAATGGGTACTTTGAAGGATTTAGTGAGTCATCCAAGAAGTGCTATTTTTCATTTTGGAAAAACACTATATCTCAGCAGGACATTGTACTGTTATCTGTTCTTTGTAGAAATATGGCGGGCCCATTAGAAATTAAAGCCATATGCCTCCATTATTTAAAAAAATAATCCATCCCAGGCATCCTATTATTGCTGGCCATAGGAATTTGTTATATATAATTTACATTCTTTCCCATACTTACTGTTTTTCAGATGGGAAGGGTTAGATCTTTATGGCCTCTCCAGATTGTAAATCACATTCCTGCAGGCAGAAGGAGCTAGTATCAGGAACAAATTGCCTTGGAGGTTGACAGCATACACCAACCCTCCAGAAAAAGAATTCTAATGGAGAGGCAGAACCCTGTGTCTAGGGATGGCATCTTAGCCCGCTTCAGATTATAGGTACAAAGGGACGGAAAAGTTGTGGACAGACCCTAACTGCCAGTACCAGTCATTTTCCTTGTGGCCAACATATGGAGAGTGGATTGGAAGATTGGTCACCTCAAATGAAGGCAACCCCCTGGGCCCTGAGATCTGAAAGGAGGAGGGATATATAAAGAGTGTGATTCTCCAAAGATCTGACTGTCCACCAGATCTGTGAGCTGATGACGCTGTATAGGAGGGCTGTGGGTAGAGTCCTAAAGGCTCAGTCAGGTAATGGGGAGACAGGACAGAAACATAAGTTGTATGTCCAGACATCTGGAAGAAGAGTCTTGGGGCCCTGAACTGACTGAGAGCTCCTTCTTGGCCCACTGTCTGGGGCAAGTGCTCAACTGCTCCATGCCGTCTCCTCGTAGAAAACAGGCAGATACCACTGAACTGACAGGACTCACAGAACATGCCTACATGTGAAGATCTGGGACAGCCTTCCCTCGGAATTGGGCTATTACTCTGGCACCTGGCAAGTGAAGCAAGCCCTGTGTTATGGAGGCTGCTGGGAAGATGGGGGTTCTGAGAGCCACATCCAGAGTTATTTCAGAGGTTCCTAGTGCCTTTGTCTTAAAGACCTGTTCTCTGTGGTGCTACAAAACTTCTTCTGCAGCTGATCTAGGTATTTTGGCCAAAATACAGGCAGGACGACAGAATGCTTCCATACTAGAAATGTGTACTGTACCCAACTTGGCCCACTGCCTCTAACAAAGGGTTTTGGTCTCACCAGTCTGATTGCTCTATGCCACAGGCCGATGAGGTTTTCTTTCTAGACAGGTACTAGTGGGAAAGACTTAAGTTCTCTAGTTTGCCTTCTCTTAGAGTGGAAATACCTAGATCAGCTGCAGGAGCCCCACAGAGAACAAGTCTTCAAGACAAAGGCACTAGTATATTGTTTGTGCTATACATACAGTGATGTTTTTTTTTTTGATTCTTTTGTTTGAGATTTTAAGAAATCATGTTCTTTTAAAGACACACAAACCTCATTTCTTGTGATTTGTGAAGTCACAGAGACTCCTTTATTTAGCATCCAGAAAAGGGAGGGGGCTCTCTACCCTGGAACAGGAGTGTATGACTACTAGGAGAGGGTGTGTCTATCTAGTAGAAAACCTTCCTATTGTCCCAGGATGCTACGTGAGTCCACACAATATGCCCTTATAATTTCAATAACATCATAACATTCCAGTACCAAAGAAAATGCAGTAATTAACACATGGTCATATTACAATATGTAAGCATGAGTCCAGATAGGTAGAGACCCCCAAGCTAGTTGACTATGCTGGACAGCAATGCTCTTTAGCAAATGCCATTTTCTTCATGATGCTCCTGTCCTTATTAGGCTCTCGGGGGAAGGGAAGTGCTAAGACCTTGTTGGCCTTAAGAGAGCAATCATGCTGGGGCCCTGGAAGTCTTTGCTAGGACTGGGAGCAGGAGGCTGGCTCGACACTCACTTTTCTAGCTAGTAAGGGTCACTGAACATAAAGACCAGCTTTCAACATGAATACTGAGATACCAGATTACAAAGAGTTGAAAGCTAAGCTGAGCCACATGATGTCTTGATGGGACCTGAACCATAGCAAACCTTTGAATAGTGTAAAAATGTGGCAAAATATGCCACCGCAGACAGCAGAAAGCTTTAAATTTCTACCAAGCTGGGTGAGGTGGTACATGCCTATAATCACAGCACTCAGGAGGCTGACATTGGAAGACTTCTGTGAATTCATGGCCAGCTTGGCTATATACAAAACTCTTGGGTTTTCTTTCCAATATATCCAACCCATTGCAAGAAAAGTAATAGCAGGATAGACAAAGTCACCACTGAAATTTTTAAAGTAGACCAAAGGCATTTTTAGTGGACATCACAGACAAGAAAGATCTTTTACAATTCAGCATGCCTACAAACTAAACAAGACAAGTCCAGATTTTTTCCTCTTCTATTGCAGATAATAGTTCCTTTAAATTATTTAGGAAAAGACTATAGGCAATCTGGACAGGAGGGGAGGCAAAAGAGAGCAATGGGTAATATGATCAAAGTACATTGTATACATATATGAAAATGTCATAATGAAACCAAGTATTTTGTACAATCAATATATGCTAATGAATTATGTTCACAGAAGGGCAAAATTAAAAGTCCATTTTATTTATTGCACCAAATTCCAAAGTCTAACAAAAAAATATTGCAGCCTTTACCTGTGATCATCTTACCATAAGGTTTAGAATAAAAGTTACAAAAATCTAGTAATTAGTATGAGCAGTAAGATTGCGGCCCATCAGTATCAGTCATTCCAATACTGACTGCAAAGAACCAGATCTCAATGTAATCACAGAAACATGCATATGCATAAAGAAAAAAAGTGTTCCACTGGATGATGGGATGCAGGAGCCAGAGGTCTTTTTCCATTACAGAAATAAGAAATATGCAGGCACAAGAGTCTACCTGTGGACTTTCTGAATGTTTAAGTCACGCTCACCTGGTAAACACTGTGGTCAGCCCAGTAGTCCTATGAGAGCCACTGAGCACAGCCAATGGATGTTAACACAGTGTTCAGAGGCTTGACTGCAGTGTGCGCCCAAAGTCCCCACTTATTTCCTATCTAGCAGTAAGCCTCCTCTCTGCTCAGCTTCCCTCCTAGTCACTCTAGGTGAGGACCTCGAAATGCACAGTTTACCCCATATATTCTAGAAATCCAATTCCAAAATGCAGGCCTTAACAGAGCAGGAAACATTTCTCAGAATGCTCTGAGGCAAGTGCCTTCTGAGTGGGGACCAGGAAGGCGGGACTGATGTAACCAATTTTATTTTCTTGGGTGAGAACTTGAAGTCCAAGTTTACCACAGAGGTAATCCTAGAGAAGACTGTCATTTACCAGATGTTGGGTATCTTCGAAATGCTCAACAGGGCAGTAACATATCTGAGGATGGGTCAAGGCTTCTTTATGAGCGGTGAAAGGAACAAGAGGGAAGGAAGAGAGGTCGGTGGGATCAAGGATGATAAAAGTGAGAGGGTCTGCCACTCAGTACAATGTTAATTAGGGTGAAAGACACAAATTTCCTCCTGCTCTACACCCTCAACAGTGGTATCTTTAAAGACAGCCATCTGCCAAGTGGTTCATGAGGTGACGAAACAGTTACCACTCCATGAAGAATGCCTCTGGAACATGTATTCTACTTGCATCAACCTGGGATCAATTTCCAGAGATGGGTGGAAATGTAGGCTAAGACCAGTGGTGTGGTGTAGACAAATAACACAGACACAGAAAGTGTTGGTTTGGCCAATACAGCAGCTAAGAGCACTTGCTCAAAGAGGAAAAAGAAACTTTGAACTCAATGTGCTTTCCTAGCTGTTTCCTACAAAACCAGAGAGGAAACACTGCCTCATGTGTACTTTGGTTCTTGTGCATACCACAGCAATGTCAAATTCACCACCAACTAACTCCACAGGCACTTTACTGTCTGGTTGTAAAAAAAAAAAAAAAAGGGCATGTGCCCCTTTGGAGAGGCTGAGCCAACTACTAGATGAGTCCTACAATATCAGACCAAACTCTCCTGGAAAATGGACTTGGCAACTCAGATACAAATTTTTGGACTCATCAAAATTGCACAGACACAAAACAAACTCACCTACTTGCAAAGCAAAGTGATGTTTTAAAGTCATACCATGTTTGCAAAAGCTTGTTAAACGGAATGCAAGAAAGCCAAAGCTCAGCAGCAGAGCTCTTGTCTGGCACACAGGAGGCCCTGGGATCAATTCCAGAACTGTGAAAACAAGGGATGGGAAATGACAGGTAGTATATGCAGCATGCAATGCTTTGTCCCACTTTAAACACATTCATGGGACTTGGTGAGGAAGCTGAGAGTTATGGCCTGCCCTGGACTCCCAGTGTGGGCCAGTTGCTGCTGATGCTCTTCTCAGGACATGTTTGGCTGAAGAGGTAAGTCTGTGGGTAACTCTAAATCAAGTTGTCACCCAGAGCACTGACTGTGACCCTGCCTGTTCATGATTCATTTAACCCTCTCATCAGGGAATTCTTTTTTAAAAGAAGGAAACTCTCCTGGAAAATGGACTTGGAAACCCTTATAGTTTCTACGACATGCCATAGAATCTGTAAGACAGATACAAATTTCTAGACCTGCTCCTCTAGCAGGGTCACTTTTGTACACTTTGGCTGGACAAACAGTGTTTGGAATGGACCAGAACAGGTTCCACTCCGAAGCTCAGGTTCCAGTGCAAGTAGTCTACCTAACTTTTATAGTTCAAAATTTTCTTTTAAGAGGGGCAAAGACAAAAAGATCATTGTGCTCCAGGGAAAAGGGAAAGGGCTAGCAAGTCTGTATCTGTGCAGGCCACTTGTTTGAGAAAGAAAACCCAACTTAATAAGCATGACCATAGGGACAGACAATGGCTACACTTCCTGTGGATCACTCTGGAACATTCAGACTAGGACATATACTTATAAGCCCTTTTAAAATATTGTTTCTTTTTCTTTTCAACCTATAAAACACACACATATTTATTAACCCAAAGTCAATTGTAAAATATGAGGTTGCTTATAAACAGTTCAAAGATCAAAAAGGTATGAAGAAATGCCATTTTAACAGACAGATATTTGAGGTTTTTCATGTGAATTGATTTATTTAAAACAAGGATCCAGGGTGGGAGAATGTTCTAGGAGAGCATGGCACAGATCAAAGTTAAGACTCACTAGCACCTCACATGAGACAGAAAGACAAAGTAGGCAACACACCACAGAAGGAACACAAGCACACGGGAAAGGCACCTGGCAGGAGAGGAGCCACAGTGCCCCAGCTCCTGCAGCAGGGTCGTTTTTGTACACTCGGGCTGGACAGTGTTTGGAATGGAACAGAACAGGTTCCACTCCAAAGCTCAGGCTCCAGTACAAGCAGTCAGCCTCCTTCCAACTTAGACTGCTAGTCATCTGTCATGTGGCTAGGGACTGAGTATGCTAAGTAGGGACCCAAAAGCTCCCCCCACCCTTTCTCTAGAAGGAACCCCAATTTCAGCAGTGGATTCTGGAAGCTTTTAAACATTCTAACTTGAAACATGAAATAAAAGATAAAAAAAAGCAAAGTGAACTTAATCAGTCAAATGGAAAGGCAGATTCATAAAAATAAAACCCAGTGAGCAGTTCATTAACCAGTTGGTTAAGTCGGCATCTGAACGAAGTTATTTATACAGCGTCCACAAGACACATGAGCATAGAGCCATTGCTGGCAACCAGGAGCAAACAGCTCTCCTGTGCTCCCAGCACACTGTATAGAGATCAGCAACCAAACAGCATGTGCTGAAGTTAGAAGACACCTCCTGTAGGCAAAGTACCCCAAGCCATGGCCAGTCTAACGTGTGTTCAGGGCAATGGGAGACAAGACTTACACTCTCAAATCATGATCCCCAAAGTCCCTTCTGTTCCTTCTGTAAGTTCTGTACATTTTGATCTCCACATAGGAAGGTCTGAGTGTGTTTTGTTGCCCTCTCATGTCTAGGCACTCTCTGGAACATCTGAGATTAACTAGGTTCCTTCATTTCTTTCCAACTCCATTGGTGACTTTGGACTTGGAATGCCGGTTCCTTCTTCTGGAAGAATGGCTTTCATTGTTGCTTGAATGCTTGGGTGGGCTGTCTTCAGAACCTGTCCAAAGGAAGCCAACACACCATCACTAGGGACCTCTGCGTTTTGCTGCTGGTTCCTGAGATCTGTGGTTCTCCCTTTCTAGCTTTCCCTAGCCTGTTGTCTAGAAGCCAGCTCTTACCTAACACTTGCTCTCCCTCTAGTGGCCTCATCAATAAATTAACTGCCCCCCCCCCCAAGACCTGGGTCCTGAGGAACTTTTATTCTGGCAGTATGTAAAATAGTAAAATAGACTGGACACAGCACAGTCATGAGGACCAGAATTGAGAGTACAAATGAAAGCCCAAACAGGGACAATTATAAAAGTTTCAGCAACATCAGTATTCATCTTATGCTTACAACAACTGTACAGATTCCCCCAAGTTGTACACACTGAATTGTTAAATAGGCTTTGTAAGCTCTCAGTCGGAAAAGATTCTTGACTTCATTAAATTAAAATTATTAGCAGAGATATCAACATCTTTACAAGTCAGGTACCTGCTGCTTGTGAATGAAAGCCTGAGGTGACACTGTAACACGGAGTTGACTCTTTCCTCTGAGAGAGCCTGTGGCCAGTCCCTACACCAGTGGCTAAGTCTAACTGCCCTCTGCCCTCTCCCCCAGAGTTATGGTTCAGTTCCATGAGAAATATTTAACAAAGACTTACTCCATTCCCCAAAGGCCCAGAGTCCTGTCTGCATTTGTCACACTACAAACTTTTCTGAACCTGAACTGTTTTTCTTTTCTTTCTTTTTTTCTTAAAACCGTTCTTCATAAGCAGAATATCTTCCACTCATGAATTCTTTCTACTGGAGAACCAGAAGTGCCCAGGGCTGATATGTAATTGGATGGAACCAGATAAGGTCAGTCTGAAAGGCCCTTTCTCAGGGGCACATAGCCCTCTCTAAGCATTTTCACTTACTTTGAAAGCTGAGGGAGGGAGGGAGGGAGGGAGGGAGGGAGGGAGGGTGGGAGTGAGAGAGAGAGAGAGAGAGAGAGAGAGAGAGAGAGAGAGAGAGAGAGAGAGAGAGCGCTCCCATTATGGAGCTTGAAGTCCCCTGCCTTCCTGCCTGAGAAAAGCAGAACCCAGTGTGGAAACTCATCTCACAAAGCAACCGTCTGGACAGAGTCTGTGAAAACTGTGTTTCTTAGTAAGTGGCAGGTGAGATTTGATAAGTAGATTTGAGACTTCTCACTGAAGTTCAGGAGATGAATACTGACCCCAAATCTCCACAGTAAGTCTGAGGGTATAGATGACTCAACAACGCTTTAAACAATGGGCAAGACAGTTGTTACCTTTTGAGCCTTTCCCATGATGCCAGGAGATCTCTGGACTGTAAGTACCATCTTCACACTCTGAGTAGGTCTAGAGAGAGACACAGGCTTAGTGAGTAAACTTTAGGTCAGTCCTGAGAGGAATGGCAGGATGAAAAAAAAAAGTGAACCCTGGCTGAGTGTGACAAAGATTCATCCTGTATTTCCCAGCTAGAAACCCACACAGAAGCAACCTTCTAGAGAGCATGAGCTCTGAGGCTACAATACAGCACGGGCAAGGCCCTGGGTTTGACTATAATAACACATACATACACAGACATCCAAGCTCAAACTTATGAATAAAGGATGACTTTATCTTTATTTAAACAAAGAGAGGGTTGGAGAGATAGCTAAGTCAGGAAGGTGTTTTCTGTAAAAGTCTGACACCTAAGTTCAGTCTCTAGAACACAAATTAAAAAGCCTGGCAGAGTGTTTCATGCTTATTATAACTAGTGAAAGGGCCTAAAAAAAAGTGGACAAGTGCACAGAGAAAAATGATATCTGATGATGTCTGACGTTAGCCTGTGGCCTCCACAAAATATCTCCCCCACCCACATCCTCCTGAACACATAAATAAACCCACACACCAACAACCAACCAACACACGCACCCCACATACAATAATACCCAGGACTACTCTAGTGTTAAAACTCACTCAAATCAGTCTCTAACTGTAAGGGGCAGGCAGTGCAGGTGGGGAGCCTGGACTGGGACATATAAAAAGGCCTGAAGCAGCAAAAGAGCCAGAATATAAGACAACCTCGAGAATGGGTTCAGGGGTTTCTCATTTCTACATTTGTTTTAGCTAATTTTTAAAATTTGATTTAAATAACTAAGATTTAAACACCTTGCAATAGGAGGATAAAAATACTGATGAGGCATGGCAGCTACAAGCAAGCACAGCTGTGTAGCAAGGGCACATTCTGACATGTTAAGTTTCTCTATGGCAGGACTGACATCACTCCCTGAGGCTGCTATGCTATTTATTTCCTTCTGAGTGTCTGGGCTACCCGCTGGGTCTTTTAGATGAAGTCAAGTCTTTTCCTCCTCTACCTTTTCCCGGTGGCCATAGTGCTCTGCATACCAAACCATGCCGTACAGACACAGGAACGTGGTGAAGGCCTGGAAGAGAGAAAACGCAATGCCCCTTTATAAATAACAGTGCACATAATTCACTTCCCAGAAATTGGGTTTCTGGAAGAATCCAGAAGATAGTTCAGTGCCTTTCTGCCATCTGTCTTCAGGTCAAGGCTTCACAATGGTTGGATGTGGCAGAGATGAGACTGGGAAGAGCATGAACAGGCTTGGTGGACTGGGGTTGGGCAGGCCATATCTACTCCATTTGTAAGACGGGCTATGGTGATACCAGACACGTAGCTCTACCCAGCAAGTCCAGAAACTCAGCTTAAGAAAGAAAACTTCTGGATGGAAAAGCCTCATTCAGCCTCATCATAACAAGGCCTGGGAAGGCATCCCTACTACCTAGCAAGAGCAACAATGCTGTACTTACAGCCCTGGCTTTTTGGTGCCAGTTTCCTCACTCTGATCCCTGTTGCTTTTGTAGATAGGAAAACAAAGAAACTGAAAATACTTTGTAACAGCCTGAGTGAGATGAGTGGCTACCCAGAAGCCAGGCATCTCTACCTCAACCTTGACTGTTCACCAAGCCAGTGCTACACCTTAAATAAAACAGTGAAAGAACGAAAGCACAGATAATTAGCATGCAGTTTCCCATCCTCGGAGTCAACAAACTGATTCAAAAATATTTTGAGAAAAGAAAATGTATTTGTACCAAACATAAACGTTTTTAAATACTCATCATCATTCCCTAAAAAACAAATTATACAGTATTTATGTTTTATCTACGTATGATTTAAATGCTATAGGAGGGCAGGCATACACTTTGCAAACATTGAGAATGTAGGAATTAATAGCTACTGGATTTGTGTATCCCAAGGGTGGGGGCATGGAACCCATCTCTCACGGATATTGAGAGTCCAAATTTTCAAAATGTGTCAAAAAAACTAAGTTTAGGAAAAGTCTTTGGCTGCCCAGACTGAGTAGCAAAGGGCAAAGGGAACAAGAGGGTCAGCAGAAAATGGGTATGAGGGGGGCCAGGAGGGACCAGAAAGTGCAGAAAACAAAAGCAACCAAACAAAAAACAGCCTGCTCTCCAGAACACTTTTACTACTCAGCCATTCCTAATGCCCAGAGAGCTCACACTATTTCCTATGGACACTCGGGCATGTTATTAGCTATCACCTCATCTCAACCAAGGGGACAGGTCTGAAATCATGGCAGGACCTTCTCTTCCTAGCAGAATAATTTTAGTTCTTTTTGAGAATGAGAGCTTTAGATCTAGAAGGGCACTTCAGAGAGTCTTAATCTTCCCACATTAACAAAAAGGGAAAAAAAGCACAGAGAGGTGAATGCCTTCCAGGGACTCTCGTGATGTGGGGAAACGCTGGAGTCAGAACATAGGTTTCTTGATAGACCAAGTCCAAGTTTTAAAGATATAACTGATCTAATAAGATACTGTTTTTATGTTTTACATCTTTCTACTGAGATCCCTCCATAGATCGCCTCCATCCTCTGAGGAAACCAAGGCATCAGAGATTATCAGACGCCAGCCTCACCCACCCTGAAAAGACACATAATGGTAGGTGAAAAGCAGACAAGCAAGAGCAGCAGAATTGTAACCCTATCCCCTACTGATTGGAGCCTAAGCTCTAGCTCATTCCTTCATGTCTCAACATTTGCTAAGTCTCTGAAGTCAGTATTCTCCTACAAACCCAAAAGAAAGGCACCTCAGTGCTTGAGTTGGCTGTGCGAGGCATGGTGACTGACGGCACAAAACCCAGTCCACATGCACACTAGCAGCTCTCTACAATGATGGGTTTTAAAGAGAAGTTCTCATTCCCTCACAACAAAAACTAGGCCCTGAATGAATATACTGCAGTTATAAGATGTAAACGACTTCTAACCTCCAACATATTCTAATACTTGCTCAAATTTTTTTTATTTATTTATTTATTAAGGATTTCTGTCTCTTCCCCACCGCCGCCTCCCCTTTTCCTCCCCCTCCCCCAATCAAGTCCCCCTCCCTCGTCAGCCCAAAGAGCAATCAGGGTTCCCTGACCTGTGGGAAGTCCAAGGACCACCCACCTCCATCCAGGTCTAGTAAGGTGAGCATCCAAACTGCCTAGGCTCCCACAAAGCCAATACGTGCAGTAGGATCAAAAACCCATTGCCATTGTTCTTGAGGTCTCAGTAGTCCTCATTTTCCGCTATGTTCAGCGAGACTGGTTTTAACCCAGGCTTTTTCAGACCCAGGCCAGGCCAAACATCCCCATTGTCTCAGTGTGTGGGTGCACCCCTCGCTGTCCTGAGTTCCTTGCTCATGCTCTCTCTCCTTCTGCTCCTGATTTGGACCTTGAGATTTCAGTCCTGTGCTCCAATGTTTGCCATTTCTCATGGAAGGGAAAAAATAGCAACAAGCAGAAATGTATAACCACGTGTGAACCTCCATTGTGTTAGGATTTTTACAAGGGCACAACAGGATGTCCCAAGCTTCACACTGGGAGAGGGAGTTTAGGCAATTCTTCCCAAAGAACTGGCTGTAGAATGATCCTGGGAGGAGGACAGCAACACCTCCACTGGCCTGCTATTGCACATTCTGACCACCAGAGGGCAGGTGTGCAAGATCTTGAATTTCTTATCTCCAAGCTTGTGCCTTCAGGCTGTAGCTGGGGCTTTCTCCAACCAGAAACAGCAGACAGAGCTGGTTCTGCAGAAGGACCAGGCAAAAACAGACAGGTGGCAAAGGAAAGGTGCCATTTTCCACCACACAGAGGGCCTAATGGGGTTGCCAAATCTACCACTTCACCTAGTACAAGAGGCCTATATTCTACTTGGTTCAGGACACAAAAGCTTATAATTTATGGGTTTGCATACCTGTGGAAATGTAGGCAAGTACCCACTTAAAATGTCAAGATCCAGATTTAAAATAGTAATTGCATAGATTTTGTTTAAAGAGGGATGAGGGAGAATAGAAAACTGTGAGTCTGTGCCCGTGGATGCAGCATTAGTGAGCATGCAGAATCCATCTTGGCTTTACAGTATGGTAATGAACATTAAAATATATGATGATTATTCAACAGCTTCATTAGCCAGCACATGAGTTGCTGGCTTCCACATTAATCTCAAACTCTGTGTGTGGTGCCTTGCCAAGCAGAGGAAAGAATTAGGGCCTTTGTTTCTTGAGTACTATGGTAGCCACTGTGTAACCTACTGCTCTCTTATTGAATAACAATTGTCTCACTTCTGAGAGGGAGAAGTAAAGGCCTTGGTATGAAAAGTCTTGGGATCTTATTTCCATTCTTTTTGGTTGTGAAACATGCAAGGCAGTGGAACTTGCTATGCTTTGGGTCTTGAATCCTAGAGGTCCATGTTAGCCTTGGCTCACAGCTTGTTGGAACTGGGAAGTGGTAGGAACCTCTAAATGGCAGAACACAGGAGGTCTTAGGTCACAGAGGGCTACTCTTAAAGGTGCTGATGAATCTCTCCTTCACATTCTTCAAAACTCTATCGTGTGTATGGATTAGGTTTCATATTTCTCTTGCTACCATGCCTCTATTGCAACCTCTTTGGTAAAGAAGGGGGCAGACGATTGGAGAACTGAGACTCCCTTCTTTTGAGATCTCAGAAGGACACTGACTTCAGAGGATACTCAGCAAGTGTGGCTGACAAAGGAATAGGCCAGAACCCTTTCTTACACATCTGGCTATGAGGCCAGATTTCTTTTTTCTTTGTTCTTACTGTGCTTACACCATGGGGATAAATGACGTAGACAGAAGCCCCCAAAAGACTAATAAACCTTTCTCTTTTAACTGATCTCAGATATTTGTTACAGGAATGGAAGCTGACTAGCTTATTGGTTGCTTTTCAAGCTGAGTACTCTTATTGCCTGCCATACTTGATCTTGTCAATCAGGGACTCTGCCTGTCTTCAGAGTCTCACTGTCATCTTATGGCTGTTATATAAGCTCTACTTGGCCTCTTCAATCCACCTGCTCCATGGAATCCCATCTTTAGGCAGCATCTCAAGTTCCTGTAGAGTGTCTTCTAACTCTTCCTATAATCTCATGGTATCTCCTAGTCCTACATAGGTACAGCTTGGCTCAGCCCACCCCTGAGCAAGCCTTTTCCAATGTTACTGAGCAGATGAAAATTTCAGTGAGGCAGACAATGAGATAAGATACTTTCATCTGTAAATTTCACCTCAACTCAGAACTGTTGTTAGAGGCTGCTCTCATGTGCCCTGGCCTGTTACTACCCAATCCAGAAACCCCAGGGTAATTACAGGGCAAGTGTCCTATACAATTGTCTCCAGGACAATTAACAAACCAACTAGTCCTTTCCTTGCTCTTAATGTCTCTGCTTCGCTTCCACCTGTCACTTTTCAAATAGGACCTAGCAACATACTCTAATTTAACATCCTTCCTCAAGACTCCATCCTGCACAGTGTTTCTCTGTGACAAAAATCAAATCACATTCTTTTCTCATTTATAAATCCTAGAAGACCCAACTACAAGTATGGTGTATGAGGTCTATATGTTGCTTTCATTGGTTAATGAATAAAGAAAACTGCCTTGGCCTAGTTGATAGGGCAGAACTTAGGCAGGTGGAGAAAACAGAACTGAATTCTGGGAGGAAGAAAACAGGGTCAGAGAGAGCTGCCATGGAGCTGCCAGAGACAGACATGCTGAATCTTTCCTGGTAGGCCACGGCCTTGTGGAGATATACAGATTAATAGAAATGGGTAAATCAAGATGTGAGAGTTAGCCAATAAGAGGCTAACTAATGGGCCAAGCAATGATTTGATTAATACATTTTCTGTGTGGTTATTTCAGGTGTAAGCTAGCCAGCAGCCGGGATGAGCAAGGCCCTCATCCATCAACACAAGTATGCATAGACCTTCCTATACATGAAACTCCTATCCTCTTTAGTGTTTGATGTGGGATTCCACTCTGTATGCTATGAATAAGTTTGGGTTCTTTTTTTTTTTTTTGTTTTTTTTTCACTGGTTAATAAAGGAGCTGCTTTGGCCTATGGAACGGCACAATATAGCTAGGCAGGAAAACTAAATTGAATGGAGGAAGAAAGAAGGCAGAACCAGGGAGACACCACGTAGTCACCCAAGAAGCAAGATGTGAGGTAACAAACCACGAGCCTCATGGTAAAATATAAAATAATAGAAATGGGTTAATTTAAGATGTAAGAGCTGGCTAGGAATAAGCCTGAGCCATTGGCCAAACAGTGTTGTAATTAATATAGATTTTGTGTGATTATTTGGTTCTTGGTGGCTGGGAAACGAAAGTGCATTCTCCATTTACAAATGTTCCTTCTTTCCTTTCCCAGTTCCATGTCTACTCAAGCTGATCCCTTGATCTGGATATGCCTAGTCTTTGCCGCTCCAAGTTTACATACTTTATATACACACTCACTGAGATTCCTGAGAAACCTGATACCAGATTTTGTACTCATGACAGTGGTAGCAAAAGAATGATTAAGCTTATTTATACTCACAAAGAAAAATGTTGTAGATGCAGATATAAACAAAATCAACTCCAATACATAGGTTAGGACTACAATAGCCAGGTATGACATGCTGACTGGCTGGCCCCATGCACTGTGGTAAGAAGTATCCTCTATCACTTCTGGGGGGTACTCTGGCTTATCCTTGCTGTGGTCCCAGGGCTTTCCAGTTAAGGTGAGCAGCCCTCTACCCATGCATGCAGGACATATTCCAATCCAAACCTGAAGCGACCATATCAGAGAACAATCCAAGGAGATCAGAAACAAAACATTACATACACCTAATATCCCCAACTCACTCTTTCTTCTAATCTTACTAGGATAGAAAAATACAATTAATTCTGTACTTTAATCAATTAATTATTAATTCTGTATTTTAATTAAATTGGAGATACTCACTCCCTGTTACTGCTCAAGATCAAGAAGGGGAGAACAAGATATAAGGTGCTAGTGTAGTTAGAATTTCTAACCTTCAACTCTAAAAACAGATATAGCGAAAGTAACAAACAAAATAAAACAAAACAAAAACACCTTACAGAAAATCAAGGATGTGTGCTAATTACAGGACAGGATGAAGGTGATAAGACAGTAAGAAATCTATAGGACAGAAGAGCTGCTTTCTCCCTCAAACTGCAAGGGAGGGTGCGCTAAAGACATAAGGAAATGCTACAGAGCAAGAGGCATGACAGGTATGACAGCGACTTGGGATGGGTGAGTAACAATGGAAAGAAATAAAAATATGAAGTAAGGTCAGGGAAGCCTGGATGAAACAGTGTCTTCTAGACACGATGAGACCACTGAACTCATTAATTCACGCCATCTGTGGTTTCTGCACAAGACCTGAATACAATTAAGCTACCTAAATTTCCAACACTTCGATTTCAAAGGTGAGAGTAAAGGACAGAAATAAACAGATGGAGCTCTGGGCTGACGCTCTGCTGGGCTCCTCTCTTCAGAGTGGGTCCCTCTCTGGGGTAGAAATGTGGCCTACAAAGCAGAACACCTGTGGTCTGATTGCTTCCAAAACCACTCTGCGATGCCACGTTGTATAAAACCCATGTATAATGACATGTATGTTTTAGCCACAGTGACAGAATGAAGGAGAGGGCATGGAAATTGTCCTTGTTGCTGCCTCAAAGTCCACACAGGTTCACCTCATGTAGACACATTCCCAGAAACAAAGTAATCACATAGGTGGTGTACCTTCTGAGGCATCTATTTGGAAATGGCCAAGGTGACCCACTTCAACTGCAATATGGCTATATTTTAGTCAAACTTTAGTGTCCAATCTTAAGTTATTAAGAAAATGTCTATAAACTTCTAAGAAAACCTTGTGTGCAACAGAATCTAATTTTTTTTTTAATTTCAGTTTCCTTAGAGACAGTTAGAGAGTTTAGTTAACAGTTTGGGGTGTGAGATTAATAACTTACCACACAAAGAAGCCAAAATACAACATAGAGTATCTGGGTCTTAGAGAAGAGATCTTGTCCAAATTTTATGCAAACAATAGCTTCCAAGAAACCAATGACCCTAAGCAGACAAGAAACAAGAAATTCTATGTTAGTTTGCCTTATTAGAACGTATCCATTGCCAGAAACATGCAACATATGAGTCACAAAGTCAATGGTCAAGCTTTCTGCTCCAGACACTGGTAGCAGGTACTGTACAAATTGACATAGTTCCTCCCCACCACACTTTTTTCTGAAAATATTTTCCCCCTCTTCTTTTCTCTAAAATCTTGACTCATTGGTTTTTAAAATCTACAAACAGCCAGCATCACCAGAGAGGGGACCCTCTGAAGCACAGAAAATCTACTATCTTTGAGAGGGGGTTCAGTTTTTTGTCAGAGTTCAGCAGCTACAGAGTTGGTTGTTGTGGGTTAGAAACTGCCTTCTCTACCCTTCACTTGCTGTCTATACACAGGGAGCATGAGAGCCCTCCAATGGAGTCTATTAATATTTGAAGGAATCAACCATATTCTCTCCTAGTCTTTCAAGAGTTTCATGATTGTCCTTTGTTTTACTGACAATATAACCTTTTATCCTCTCTTAATTTAAGCAATTTTGCTAAGAACAAAAAAAATGTTAACACACACACACTAATTCATGATTTCCATTTAACTAAAACATTAAAGAAAAGTAATAGGCCTTTATTAAGGCTCAGAGGTTGAAGATAAGAATGGATGAGGTGAGAGTTACAAGTTGGGCTAGAAAGATGGCTGAAGAATACAGATGTTGAATAGTGCCACGTTAGAGAGTGTATGCTTGGAACAGAATTCAGACAATCAATTATTGTTGAGTGAGTACCTTGGTCTCCCTGTCCACTAGCAGACAAAAATCAAAGCCATCATCAAATACATGGCTGGTTCCAAGCAGACTGTTTGCAATTAGACTCACTTCAGAAAAGCAGAGAAAATGATACTAACTTCTAAAGTTTGGGGCTCTCTCTTTTTTATCTGTGCCCAAAGTTAAATAGTAGCCGTCTGGAAATATTGGAGACCACTGCTCCTTAATTACCACCACCACCAAAATCCCAAGCTTAAGAATCATTTAAACTCATAAATTCTTACAAAATAGTTAGCATGCCAATCTTGAAGTCTAGGCCATGATCTCACACTGGATGGCAGCTTGAGCCTGCAGTGCTAATAAGAGTCACTCTTTTGCTGGAACAATAAACAAGGCTGAGTCTAGGACCCAAGTATGAGTATCTTCACGTCAGTCATCCAAACTGAGCATGGCATGAGAGTTCTGATTGTTCACTTAAATTAAAGTTTCTTTTCAAAAAGCACACTGTTATGGTTTACATGTGAAATGTCCCCCCCTCAAGAAGCTCATGTTTACATATTAATACTTGGTCTCTAGATGGTAGTGCTGTTTTGGGAGAATATGGAACCATTAGGAGACAGAACCTCACTAGAGGAAGTGGACCTCTAGGAGACAAGCCTTGAGATTTACAGCTAGTTCCACTTCATGTCCTCTTTCTGCTTCCTAGTCCACAGAGACGCGAGCTGCCGCCTTGATGGGCTCTATATCTGCCTTCCCCAGCATGATAGACTGCACCCTCAAAGTATGAGCCAGAGGAAACCCTTCTCCTTTAAAATGTTTTTTCGGTCACAGCCAATTAGTGCTGGCAACAAACCACTTCATTTTCACTCTCTCTCTCTCTCTCTCTCTCTCACACACACACACACACACACACACATTTAAACACAAGTCTCATAAAAATAACTGTAACCCTCATTAAACAAAAATTACAGGAGGCCTTTGTTTTCAACTAAGCTCTTGTCTCAGGTCCCAGTAGAGCAGGTTAAAAGTCAGTCAAAGAAGTTTTCTGTAACCAAGTAGAAACCAAGGTATTTATCTGATTTAAGAAACTGGAACTAGAGATTACAAAATTGTAAAATGTGCCAAATAGGCCAATTTCATAGGCATACGGAAGTTCTTTCTACCTAACCCTATAAGGAAGGCAAACTGAAGCAACCTAATGTCAACAGTAAATATTTGTTTATGATTCTGTTTCCTTATCTTTATCTTAAAGGGGCATAATGCTGTGAGATAATCATTCTATTCTTTGTTTCTGCTTTCTCCCCACCCTTTAATCTCCACTAAAATGAGTCTATACTCCTCAATTTACTGCATTTGTTCTACTTTACAGAGTAAGTATTCCCCAATTCTACAAAAGAAGAGCAATTAAGATCTTTAACTAAATTATAATTTTCCTTTGACACCTACTTTGGTGGTTTTCCATTCTGCTTCATTTTTACTTTATTTTTCCTTCATTTTTATTTTATACATATAGGTGTTTTGCCTGTATGTATACCCATGCCTATGGAGACCAGAAAAGGTCATCGAATTCCCCGGGGACTGGAGTTATAGTTGGTGTGGGTGATAAGAATCAAACCCACCCAGGGGCCTAATTCAAAGAAGTCTTAGCCTCACTAATCTTCTATAACTATGATTGGCTTGGGTTTGGGGGGAAACCGCCTGTTTCCAGCATGGGCATTCATTTTTCCAGTGATTCATTTCTTTGCAGTAGGCACATTGGTCCTTTTGTAAAGATCTCCTCTTTTTACCGTGGCATGCATGGGTAGAGTTTAAAATGGCTGGGGCTTGTCATGCAGCCACAGTGGGATACCCCATCTTCTTTATTAAAAGAACTTTGCTGTCTTTGCTATCATCTTTAGAGCTATCTCTAATAGTTCTGACCTGTTCTTTCCTGCAAACCCATCCATTTTCTGTATCTTTCTATGCATGTCAGGGACCGACTGAGCAACAAAGGCCAGGATAATTGCCTTGATTTGCCAGGTCCTCTGGGTCTATAGGACTGGATAACTGACAGGTGTTCAGGACATCCAGGAAAGCTGAAAATGATTCATCGGGGTCCTGTTTCGCATCTGCTACCCAGAAATATGGGTTTCTGTCTTGGCAGAGCATGGTCAATTGCCTTCCAGGGAGTACTTCAGCTGCTTTTGTGAGAACCTATTCCATTTCTTCAGGAGTGAAAAGGGTGTGGAAAATCTGCTGACTGTCATCCCACATGGGGAGATCATTGAAAATACAGAATCAATTAGAGAAATTAATTGTAACCTTCATCATTCGGGGTAACCTGTAAATTTTCTGATTGGATAGGGGGTATGCATTCAGTATTATGGGAGCTTCTAGATCCCCTTACCTACCAAACAACAAAAGTAAAAGGCGCAACATAGGATACCAAAGAATATAAATGAACCACCAACTGGACTGTTAACGTAGGAGAAGGAACTGCGACTCATTCTTGTATTGTTATTTCTGAGTGTCCCTACCCTTTATAGGGGCAGGACCTCTTGAACAATTTTCAGACAACAATGTCATTCTTAGGAGACTCTCCTAGGTTGCAATTGAGACTACGGCTTTTAACTATAGCCTACCCTGTAAGTGAGGAATATCTTCACCTGCAAAATCCAAACCATTCCCTAGAAGGGAATGGAAAAAGTTGCTGATCCAGGAAATTCCTCCAGTTTGGGCAGAGGACAATCCTCATGGCCTGGCAAAATATGTGCCACCAATTTTAGCACAACTAAAGTCTGGGTCAATGCTCATCTGAGTCAAGCAGTACCCCATCTGCTCTTAAATGATGAACTCTCTCTTCCTAATGCTGTAACTCTTTAATATAGTTCCAACCATAAAATTATTGCCACTGTAATTTTGCTACTGTTATGAATGGTATATATCTGATATGCAGTAATCTGATTGCAAACCCTGTGAAAGGGTCATTTGCTCTTCCTAAAGGGGCTATGATGGAAAGGTTGAGAACTACTGCTCTAGACCCTGGAACTCAATTTTAATCACTGTCCAGTAAGGTACAACTTTCTATCACAGTGCTTTCTGCCATGCTTAGCCTTGTTGACTCTGCTGTTTCTCCTATTCACTTGGACTATATTTCTTGGATATGCAATTGGAAGGAAAATGTCACAGCACCACCTGTCTGACCCATGTCTCCTTCCATTAGTAAACTGATACACATCTATGGAGAAGATCTTTGTTGAAGACTCTTAAACATGAAGAAAAAACTTTACATGGCGGGCAGAGGGAATTCCTAACTGAGAGGAAAGAGCTCATGGCTGGAAAGATTCCTTCAATTAACATGGGAAGGAACTGCTAACACCCCTCCTTTCCAGAACTAAACATGACCACATGACATCAAAGGACATCCTCTGTCAGAGTACACCAGAATCTTAGAAATGGGAATTCTCCTTCCCATATAGCACTAAACAAAGGAAACTTAATCCGCCTGATCACTCTTGAAGCTGCAATCACCTAGGCAGAAAAACAGGCTTATCCACTGACTCAGAAGAAACGGGTGACAATGGCCCTTTGTCTCCTGGGATTAGGGGGCGGATGTGTTTATGTGTGTGTGGAGAAGAACTTACTGAATTCTAACTTGAATATCTACATTTTTATTCTTTAAAACCACAGAGAATCTCCTAGTGACATGTTTATACATACAAAGGAGAATTTGGGAAGGAAGGCAAAAATCAAAACAATCATCTCTGGATCATCTTCGCATGACAGCTTCTTTATTTTAACCAAGTTTGCACTGATTACTAACTCTGCCTGAAGCAATTTATTCTAAACTGTCACATTCAATTTAGAATGCAGATTAGATCTTGAACCTAGGCTACCTCCTACCTCAGGGACTCTTCTTCCTATATAGATTTACCCAGATCCCTCTTGAACTCTGGATGTGAAAAAAGATCCTTGGTGTTTAAGCAGCAGAATGACTTACCTGACACACAGAAAAGAGGCTCAATCATAAGAGGGTTTGAAGGGGAAATAGGAGTATGAAATAGTCAACAGTATATTAACTAACAACATTTGTACCCACAATTTGTAACCAGGTGGCTGTGTTAATTCTTGGAGCAATACAATTATACTTTGGGATGCATTAAGTTCTTTCACAGAGACCTTCTAAGGTTGAAATAACATGAGGTGTGGCTCAGCCCAGGACAAGACGATGTCCCAAACTCAAATATGTTCAGAGGAATTCAACTGATCCATACTGGATCTAATTCATTTTGTAAAACAAGGACTATGAGTTCTTCAAGAAATAGTTTCTGAACTTGATCAACATCCTTGATGGGGAATTACACTAGAAGACTCTTAAGAAATATTCTATGAAATTTAGGGGCTCAAATGGTTCTGAAACCCCTACAATCACAGATACTCACCCAAACACCCAGCACTGTGTCCCAACGCGCTTGCACTGCGTGTCAGTGAGGTAAGCATAGTACTGTCTGAAAGAGCAGAGTTGGAATACATGAGAACCTCTACAGGTCAAGGTTCTACACAATAGCAGTACTTTCCAGAGGGGGGGGGGGGAACCTGCCCTGCCTTGCTTGCCATATTACAGCTGCCTGGTCTAGTTCTACTCAAGTGAACAGCCAGGGCTATTCAAACATTCCTGTAAGAGATTCTAAATACAGGATCACAGTGTTGGCAATGACAGCGTTGGTCCAGCACCATTCCCACAGCCGTAAGCAAGTCAGTCTGGGCCTGATCCAGCCTCTCTGGAGAGTGGAGACCACTTCAGAAGGTCAGCTCCAGGCTTCTTCAACTGTCTTTTATGGTATCTTCAGGGTTATGGGTGTTGATTGTACAGGTAAAAATGTAGACATCTTTCCCTTGCTGAAACTGGAGGGACCCTGGCTGCACTTCACTTTATCTGCATGACAGGGTTCTGAATGTTGCTGACAAGATTAGCAAAGAGTATTCAAGTGCTCGAAGCAGCACCTGCTGACAGAAGTACATATGAAGCAAAGACACCTTTCAGATGTTTCAGGCTGTCACATGAAGATAAAGACAGATAAAAGTCACTTTAATAACTATACCAAAATACCAGAATGAGGTATTTTGTATTGCACTTGAATTAATCCATGTAAAATGTGTGTTTACATGTACATGGCTGTGTTTGGTGAGTGAATGTCAAATAAGACAGTGTGGTTTGGAGCCTCATAAGTACTCCTGAACTCTGTCCATGCCTGCAGAAGGCAAGTTAACCAGGAACTCACCATTTTTAGGGGGTTCCCTTGAGGATTTGAGAGACTCTGTGGCAAAGAAATAATATATGTACACAAAATTTTACATTTAACTCTGTGGGACTCAAACACTTAATACTCATTAACGAACTATGACCTCATTACCTCAAAGTCCCCAGCAAAAAAATCTGAACATAAGTTTTCTCATTTTATCCACATTTTTATTATCTTATTTGCCTTTACTAGATTGACATTGTACCCTCTAGAGAACAGTTTTTCTAATTTGGTTTGTTGATATTAGGGGTCATGAAGATGACCAGAGGCCATGACTGGGATAGTCTCTTTGAGCAAGGTGACTCTATCTCCTCTCCTTGTTAAAGTAGCCCCTCCACTTGTATGGTTCAAATGCAGATTAAAAGTGATGATGGGGCTAGCAAGAAGGCTCATCAGGTAAAGATACCTTCTGCCAAGCCTGACAATCTAGAGTTCCAGGAATCCACATGGTGAAGAAAGAAGACCTCAATCTGTCCTCTGGCCACAGGAGTGCATGGCACTCCACCTCTACCCCAACACAAATTTTAAAATGTGAAAAAGGGGTGGTGGCCTGGATAAGCTAAATAATTCTATTGTTTTTAAAAGTTCTAACTCCTTTAACTGCTTAGTTTCCATGTATGTGTTTCTTCGGCAGCAAAACAGTGTAAATGCGATTTCTAAATAGGAAACTAAGACAAAAGAAAAGGATTAGCTTTAACTGTCCCTTGTGGGTGTCCAAGAAGGACATGAATAATGTGCCTCTTCCAGTCCTATGAATGCAGAATAATATTGGCATAGACACACTTACCATGGCTGTCCTGGAGAATTTTCAGAAGGAAATCAGTTTAACTGAATCTCTACAAAATCTCATTTAAAAAATAAAGTTGCTTGTGACTTCAACTCTATACAAACTTTTCTTCTTACCAATAATCTCATTTTAGGAAATCCAGTGTCACCTTTACTACTTTTAAGCAGGATATAAGAAGACCATCAGGGGCAGACTATACAGGTACTGAAAACAAGAGGAGTTCTAGGGGGTGCCACTACGTAATCACTTTCTTTTAAAAATCACTGTTGGTACTGAGGTCTCAAATCAAAACATTTTCTTAATATTCTGGGCAAATATTTAGAATAACATTTTCACAGAAAATCTGTCAGTTGATGTGACAGCCCTTATACGAGGGAAGAAAACACAAAGCAAATATACGTCCTCAGCAAATGGCAGTGGGACTGGACAGAATTACCTCACTGTAGGAGCTGTAATGCAGCCGATGAAGAGAATTCTACACCAGCTTAAAGGATGGCTGGCTTGGAACACAAAGATGTGCTTCAAGAAGAAGGTATTCAACTCAGTCAGCTGAAGAGAAGAGAGATCAGTCACCCTGTGCTGGGCTACATCATGAGCATACATTCCTTAAACAGGTCTTCTAGAGCTAAACATAAGCAGGATGCCCAAAGCACTCTAAGAAAATGCATGGGGTCTCCCAGAGATTGATACTTAAAGTAGTAACAGACAGTACATAACCAATGACTAATTAGGAGTAGGTCGCTCTGTGTGTGTGTGTGTGTGTGTGTGTGTGTGTGTGTGTGTGTGTACATGTATGACTGAAGGAGTGTATGATCTCTGGTTATCAGCTATTTGAAACATTTCTTGTCACTTCTGTCACTTGGCTCCTCTGCATGATCTGTTGGGACAGTCAGGACAGACTTTGAGCCCAGGACAAATGGTGCAGATCAGTACTTCTATATTCGTATGTAAATTGTACCACTCTAAAAGCAGCCTAACTCTAGATAAATCATTATTTTCCTAAAGATGCTTGAGGTTCATCTGCAAGCTAACTACATGAGGCATGTAGTTTGTATGTTCAGGGCTGATGTAACTTTTGTTGGTGGTGTTCTGACACAAGGTCTTGCTATGCAGTGCTGGCTGACCTGGAACTATGTAGCCCAGGTTGGTATTGAACTTGCGTTAATCCTGTTGTCTCACTCTCCTGAATGCTAGGATTATAAGTGTGTGCCACCACTTCCACCTTGTAAGGATTTTTTAGATTATTTTTAATTGCAATTGGTTGGATCTTTATATATGGATCTTGCAGATATGGAGACAAACTTCTCCACAGTAATGATTTGCTCATTTGCAGTTCTGTAAAATAAACTCTATCAAGAAAGGAATTGTGTGAACAAGATTTTTCAGTCTTAAAATTCCCATTTATTTATATACTTGTGTGTGTAGTTGTACATGTGCAACACAGTGCATGTATGAAAGTCCTGAAATTTTACATTTGATGATTCTGAAAAAACCTTTAAAGCAAAATGTAGTTTCCCAGGGTGAGTCTCCAGAAGCTGTGAAAACCTCTAGGGACAGAAAGAAAGAAAAAAGTCTGTCTCCAAAACGAGAGGCATGAGACTCTTTCCCCACTGGCTACTGAGATTTCTTCCACCTGGAATGCTTCTCTCCCCCCGTTCACTGCAAGATTCACACTATCCAAGCGTCCCATACCTACAGCGGAGACAGCTCTCTGAACATTATACAAACTGGGAAAGGTTGAAATACACTTTTGTACACCAAAGAGTAAATTAGGAATAAAAGAAAGGATTCAATGGTAGGGTGCTTGCCTGGCACATGCAAGACCCCCGAAAAACCAGCTGTGCTTCCTTCTAATAAGGAAAGGACAAAACCTGACACCAATCCAATTACTGTCTCAATTTTTTAAACAACTGCCCCCAGTATCTATCTATCGAGGTGGGTTCCAGACATTCCTTGAGTACTATGGATTCTATCCCTAGCACTGTAAAAACTAAAATTAACAATTAAATAAAAAAATTTTAAAAACTTAGTCCCTTGGGAAGCGGAGGATAGGGAACCTGAACTGACCCTATCCCATAGCAATACTGACGAATATCTTTCATATCACCATAGAACCTTCATCTGGTGATGGATGGAGATAGAGACAGAGACCCACACTGGAGCACTGGACTGAGCTCCCAAGGTCCCAATGAGGAGCAGATGGAGGGAGAACACGAGCAAGGATGTCAGGACCACGGGGGGTGCACCCACCCACTGAGACAGTGGGGGCTGATCTATTGGGAGGCCAGCTGGACTGTGACTGAAAAAGCATGGGATAAAACTGGACTCTCTGATCATGGCGAACAATGAGTACTGATGAGAAGCCAAGGTCAATGGCAAGTGGTTCTGATCCTACTTCATGTTCCGGCTTGGTGGGAGCCTAGCCAGTTTGGATGTTCACCTTCCTAGACATGGACGGAGGGGGGAGGACCTTGGACTTTCCACAGGGCAGGGAACCATGACTGCTCTTTGGATTAGAGAGGGAGGGGGAGAGGACTGGGGGGAGGCGGGGACGAGTGGGGGGGGGGGGAGGGAAATGGGAGGCTGGGAGGAGGCGGAAAACTTTTTTTTCTTATTCTCAATAAAAAAAATATTAAAAAAAAACTCTTCTTATAGTATCTTTGGTTTTGAAAATATTCTTCAAAACAGTGTTATACCCAATTCATTGGGTGATGGGTGCTAAATATGATCTTTTCCAGGAAATCAGTTCCTAATTTGTAATTTAGAGACTCCTATTTTTAAATGTCTCCACACTGAAGCAATTCCTCAGACAGTAACCTAGATTTTAATTACTCTATATGCCAGCTACAAAATCTCTTCTAGAGTATCCAGCTAACACAAAATATAATCTGCCATTAGTTATAGCCTCCAGGAAGATTCATGTTTTGTTTTTACCCCCCCCTCCTTAGAATGGACATCTATAAGATTACCTGCCAGATGATCATTAATAGGTATATCCCAGCCACTCTCTGAAAGGAAGACTTAGGGTCAAACCACCTGACGTAAGTCCAGCTAGCAGGGGTGAACTGCAACACAGCACGTTTGATCTTCCCTGTGGTGGTATGGATGTCCCTGGAAGAAGAGAATGGAAACCATGAAATAAGAGGGGAAAAGGTAAAGCTACACTGATGATATTCTAGTAGCGTCTCAGAACAGAGAGGAAACTTTCAATTTGGAAGGGTCTCAAGCATAGGTCACAGGAGCACACTTAATGAGGAGCTTGGGGGTTCGTGGTAAGGGTACAGTGATGTCAACAAGATCAGAGATCTGGGTTCTGCTGAGCTAACTGAGGGTTAAGTTTGTGAAGTATTAACAGGAATTAAAGATACAACCTGGAAACAACCAGGAAGAATGTAGACAGAGCAAAGATACTATTCCCTCCCATTCTGTATTCCAAGGGCCAAGGGGGTGTTATGGTAAGGGGGCTCATGTTTCATGCTCTTGAGATTACCCCTTGTCCGTCCCCAGAGTTTGCAGTGACAATGATTTTTTTTTTAACTTTTCATCAGTTTAATCCTGGGAATCTCTCATTCAAATATCTCATGTTACAAAATGCATCTCACACATGGAAGACTTAGGTTTAAAGATTAGGTGGATGGTGCAGACCAGCTTTGTCCACAGAACAGGGTATGCTAACCTTTTGGTTAAGCCAAGAGGAGCCTAATTCAACAGAGGTCTATACTGAGGACTCTTGTGTTATGACTGTATGCTCAGCGTCAATGACATAAATAACAATGTTCTAGACCTTTCCTTCCAGAGGAAGAGAGATAGAAGACAGGGGGAAAGCAGGTCAGGTTCTTCATCCACCTGCCTTATGTACCTTCCCAGCATAAGGATGTGCTGGGAAGACATCCCAGCACGGATGCAGGTACAATAGCAACAAGAACAGAGACTGCCCAACTTAAAAAGGATGGCAAAGGGTCCTTTTCCTTATTTTCAAAATGCCAAACATAACAAAACAAATTGAAATACATTACAATCCAGAAGCAGATTGTTTAATGTAGTCAAGAGGTTAATTTAATTTAAAATAGTCTATATTCATTATATATTTAATCTGGCTTTCAAAATACTGAGCCTTTGTTTAGTGTGGGCTTATATTCTGGCATCTTGACAAAATGATTCTAAAGTTGAACTTGGGATGATAAATGCATAAATACGGAAGTACTGTGACTGCATTTGAGTCAACCTGGTATAAATTCACACTCAACTGCTTAGTGATCATGTGTCTTTAGGAAAATTTCTGATCCTGGGCTTCACTATTACCATCCTAAGAAAGGAGCACAGTCTATCCTCAGGAATGATGCAAGGCTTTCAAGTGGCACTTTGCTCCACTTGCTTGGAGCAGTGTCTGGCCCAGATACTGTTTACACAGTAGATCAGCTTTAAATAATTACAAAGGCCTCAAAGTCAATAGTCAAAGAAGGGATTGTTAGTAAGCTAAAGAGCACAAACTAGATAATTAAAAGGCAACAGGTACAAAACTTCTCCTTTGTACCGCATACCAATATAAATCTAATCTAGGCTAAACATTATTGTGTAGGTTTATAATCCCAGCATGCAGGAGGCTAAATGGGGGGGGGGGGTATAGAGTTCAAGGTCAGCCCAAGCTATGTTAGTAGATTCCATCTAAAACACCAATAAGAAACAAAACAAAACAAAAAACCCAGACAGACAAACAAATAAGCAAAAACTTTTGAGATAGAGCAAATATATTATTTCTAATGAAAAACATATAATCAAAGAAACTGAAAGAAGTGGTACCTGATAGACAGACCTGTAATCCCAGCTACTAAAAGCTTGAGGCAGGAGGATTACAAATTCAAGATCTGCTTGGGCTACAGAGTAAGTTGAAGGCCAGCACAGCAATTTAATGTGACTGGAGATGAAGAGGGGCTGGGGCTGACTTGTGGCAGAGAACTTGCTTAGCACGTGCAGGCACTGGGCTCAATCCAAATACTGTGGGGTGGAGTATATCAAAATGGAAAGCTAAAGTACCATTTATGGCAACATGCAAGAATTCTTGAACTATAAAAAGCAGTGAAAGACAAACTCCAGAAGAATTAGGCAGAAATCCTTTCAATTTAATGTGGGATGAATCTGAAAGGTTTAAAAACAGATTCAAGGGAACAGTGAATGAATACATGTACATACTCAGGATGGGTGAGGCTACAAATCAGTGTACTCTAGTTGTAAGAAGCTTACCAGTTAAAAAGAGAGAACGGACTGGAAATGCATATAGAGATACATAGATACATCATGATTTTCACTGTAGCCTTTAAAACAGCAAAACTTTAGAAACAACTAAATGACCATGGATTATTTTATGGCTTGTTTATATACTGAGATATATATGGAAAAGCCTTTGAAAATCATCTTTTGAAAGAATATTGGCTGATTTGGGGAAATGTTCATATTTTGTGATATAAACTTCCTAATGCAGTGAGAACATCTATTATCATACCTCAGCTCCTGCCACAAGTTGAGGAGCAATGAATGAAGTAATGGCAGTAACACAAACTGCCCTTCTACAAGCACAGAGTGGGGGGGGGGTTACACTCTAGAACTAGAGTCAGGGCAAACTTTCCTGATGAGATGACAATTAGGGTCAGCAAAGGAAAGTAGGACTAGCCTAGTCTCCAGAATGAAGACCGAGTCCCTAGTAAAGGAGCTTGTGGATGGCTATGGGACTTTGGGTGCTTGAGGTGACATGGAAAAGGGTCTTGCCTCCCAGGCCATGGATAGACACTTTGTACTTAAGACTAGAGAAGCCACAACAGAGGTGCGTGGTGGTTTGAATGAAAATGGACCCCATAGACTCATAGTGAATGGCACTTTTAGGAGGTGTGGTCCTCTTGGAGTAGGTATGGCCTTGTTGGAGGAAGTATATCTCTGGGGTGTGGCATTTGAGGTTTCAGAAGCTCCAGGCAGGCCCAGTATCACTTTCTCTTTCTGCTGCCAGCCAATCCAGATGTAGAACCTCTGGGCTCCTTCTCTAGCACTATGTATGTCTGCTCACCTCCATATTTTCCACCATGAGGATAATGGACTAAACCTCTGAATTCTGAGGCAGCCCCAATAAAAAGTCTTCATTATAAAAGTTGTGGTAGTCAGGTGTCTCTTTGCAGCAATAAATCCCTAAGACAGGGTGTGTGAAAGGATGAACCTAATGTTTTTTAAGAGCTCCCTCATGCAACAGTCTGATGAAAGTTGGAAAGGCTATCCCCAGGGGCAGACCACTTAATCTATGGATGAGAGTTTAGATTCAGGCTGAGGAAATGAATTAAAGGAGTGGCCGTGAGAATTATTTTGAACCAAAAGAGTGCTCAAAGATGAAATGGCAAATGATTTCGCATTTCCCATACCTGTTTTTCATGTTTTCAGACAGGGTCTCACTATGTACCTCAAGCTGGCATGAAAGTCACTTCATAACCCACAGCTTTGAACTTGCATAATCCTCCTGTCTCAGCTTCCCAAGTGCTAGATGACATATGTAAATCACTATACCCAGCAGCATTTTCTAGATGAATGTTTGAAAGTAGATTTATAATTATATGTACTTCAATTGCCAATGTAGCATTCACCCGTTATTGTGAGATTATACTAAAACCCATTTGCAATAAAGCCCAAACCATACACAACACTGTGACCAAGGTTCCAAAGAAGAGGACTCACTTGAAGCTTGCCCAGTGGTAAGTCCTCATCTCCAAAAATCGGCAAACAACCATGCCCAGCCAGATGCCACCACCATTACACAACAGGATGTCCAGAATAACCTGGTCCCACCAGCACTCAGCAAAGTTGGGCAGCAGATGCATGAAGAAAAGCTGAGGAACACAAGAGACGACAGTTGAGTAAATATTGTTAATGGGGCAGGGACCCTGAATATAGATTCTTTATAACACATTGTTTCAGAAAATGTGTTTCCCTTTTCCCAAATGTATATAAAAATAACAATAACAAAGTCTGAAATATGCTTCTGCTTCTTTATATTGGAGTGTTTTTTACAAATAACATTTACCCAAATAGCTCTCCTTTAAAAACAAACAAAAGAAAACAAAAAACATGGATTTCAAACATTGGCAGCCCCAATGAGCCACACTGGTTGATGGCACACAGAGGTATCTTCAAGAGGAATAAACAGAGGCTTCAAAGCTGACAACAAAGTGCTGCAAATCCTCAAAATGGGAAGCCTGAGAATGCAAGCTGCGTGTCCAGGGACAGTTCCAGAATGGTGGCCAATTTGTGAGTAGCTGTAAAAGCAGAGAGGTTGGTTGTTGATGCATAGTGATAGAAACAGAGGTACAATGGGACATTTAAAGTATTGGTGCCCAGCCATTCCATTTTCCAGTAGGCACCACTGTACGCATGGTGGCCAGATAACAGGGTGTCTAAAAAGAGTATCCAGGGAGGTTGAATCTGAAAATAAACCAGACTTGGGCAAGTGCTACATTGGTGACGTCAATGGACTTTGGGGACAAGATGGACTCATTCTGAATGAGGGCAACTGGGGATGGTTCCTGGAAGAAAAGAGATGCCTAGAAAAGATCTAAAATATGAGAGGTATTTAGAGCTGCTTTCTGTGTCTAAACATGGATCACTGGTGGCAAAGGGGTGAGAAAGACCCTCCTTCAAGTACAGCCAGGGAAATAGCAGGCTAGTAGGTAAGGACACAGAAAGAGAGAAGGACTGGGGCTATGTTCTGATGGAGGTCTTCAAAAATACAAAGAACAAAGACAGTTGCACCATAAGCTTACTGAGGACAGGTTGGGAGTCAGTAGTCAGTAGTCAGCTCCTCTTGGGACTCATAAGCTGATTCTAAACACTAAATCGTTTGTAGGAAGAAAAAGCCTCGATATGATGAAGGACTGGAAAGAAACACTTTCACAACAGTGTAAAGAGAAAGACTGCAGCAAAAGATGAATCAGACGTTGAGCGGGAGAAGAAGAGACTTTAGCTTCTGTACAGGTATTCAGAATAGATTCCAGGACTTTGGGACCAAAGAATGCTGGGGAGCAGCAAAAAAGGGCCGAAGATGCCCCTGCCAGGTGAGGGAAAGCAAAGGAGGCTAAGAAAGGCCAGTTGCCTTATATAGTCACAGAACAACTGGTTAAGGAAGATGGTTACCCAGGCAGACTGTGATATAATGGAAGGGCAGCAGGCTTTACGTCTGCAGTGCAGGTGTGGCTTTCTACAAAGTCAGGCTGAACTCAGTTTCCTCCCTCTACAATGGGAATAGATACACACTGCTTCTCCCTGCTTATCAGGCGGATTCTTGATGGGATGTAAGGCACTGAGCAATGCAATGGATGAGTAGAAGCCCATCCTCTCGGAATTCCTACACCTGGCCTCCAGTTCCTCAGAAAGCAAACTTACTTGGAACTGGAGTCATTACAGAGGTAACAACTTAAGCAGAGATCACACTGAGTCAAGTAAGACCTGGTCCATTCATGACATCTGTCCTTATAAAAAGAAGCCCACAAAGGCTCAGACACACAGGGAGAAGGCTACCTGATGATGAGGTCAGAGATCAGGGTGATGCATCTCTAAGTCAGGGAATGCTAACAACTGTATCAAGTGATACAGGCTCTTAAGAGGAAAGCAGGGAAAGGATGGCCACAGCAGTGCTCAGAAAGAAGCAACCATGACCATAGCTTGATTACAGACACTGACCTCGCAAACTGGGAGTACACTAATGGAAGTCCACCTAACTGAAATGCTTCTGTAAGTCAGCAATGGCTGGCATTGAGAAATACGCTAAGCACATAGCCAAATACTGTGTGCTGGAAATGATTAATAAATATAAAACTAATTAGAATAGTTCTCCAACTTTTGTTTTGTTAATAGTTTCTCAGGGTGTACCTCTCATTAATTAATGAACAGTAACTTTGGATTACAGGTTATGGGGGCTCTATTAGGAAATCATGATCAGAGACAAAATACCTGCTCTTGTAGTACAGCACACTCAATTCTACAGACCTCAAAAAGAAAGCTGGTGTGTGGATAAAGTGACTCACTTCTACACAGATTTCCTCTTTATATTGATTTGTCTCACTTTGGACACCAACTTCATTTGTTAACTTGGTTTCATTTGTCTTTCTTTAAGATTTATTACAAAGGAGCATAAATCCTTAAAGACATAGAGAGTTTTGTTTAGTTTTTGTTTCTTAAACAAAAATATACAGAATTGTCATGGGATTGTATAAATCCAGTTTTGCACACCAGGGACTAGAGGATGAAATGTCTGAGTACCACCTGACAACTTATAACTTCCTCTACACACATTGTGACTGCATGACCCTGGGGATACCCTGTCCATGGTTTACCTCTGTCAGCTCCCAGGTGATGCTGATTGTCCAGCAGAGCCCATAACTACGGATCAACAAGGCCTTCATGGCCCAGCCCCAGAAATGCCCAAATGCAAATATATCAAAGTGACTGACGATCCTCTCCCAGGTGATCACGTGGCAGTTCACAGCATACTCCTGATTAACATAGAGTTCAAACATTATTAACTTTGCATAACAAATATAAGATTTAAAATTACTTAGAAATATACAATATATTCAAAGCTAAAATTAGAAATGGAATCAACATTCTTAAACGCTTGAGAACTTTCATCTTTGAATTTATGTAATACTAAATACATTTTTGGGTGGGGACTCTTCCCTTTGAGCTCTTGCCCAGTAAAGAGTTTAGGCTTTCCCTCTTCCTCAGAAGTTCCTCACCTGTATCTTCCAGTATTTTCATCTTCATTGAATATTTACAAATATTCAGCCATAATTTCTTCTTCAGCCCATGATTTTTAGAAAGTGTTTTTAAATTACCAAGTCTACTGAATTCCTTATATTTCATTGCTAACTTTTATTCAGCTTCTCAGTGGCCAGGTACATGTGATGTCATTTTTTAAAGATACATTAAACCTTTGCAAAATTATTTTCTTTCTCATTTCAGCAGTGTTGCATTGCCATTTAGAAACTACCAATTAGAAAGCCTCCTTACACTAACTCACTTATAAACTGATATGTTACTGTAAGCCTCTTGCTATAAAAACCTTCCAAACTGAACAGGAAATGCAGTGCTAGAGTCCTATCAATCTTTTCATTCACTGCAGGAATCCTAGAGGCAAGTTCCCAGACCCTGAAACAATGTGATCTCATTATAGGGTATTCCTGGCTGACAGAGAAACAACCTGAGTCTAAAGCCACTTGTCTATTAATTTAAGGAGAGTGACAAGGTGCCATCAGCCTAGAATTCTTCAATCTCTCACCCTATGATTACTCTGGAATAGGCTGCTTAAGGCTCAATAAGGACCCAGGTTGGGCGTGTTTGTTTTCAGTGACCACTCTTAGCACAATCACAAGCTGGAGGTGCTTCTGGGGGATTTGAATGTACATTTATTTATGCTTTCATTACATGAAGACATTTAAAAAACTATAAAAGGCCAAGTTGCATATCCTAACATTAGAATTTTAAAGAGTAGATTAACCAATTAATCACCTCCAGAGGCCCCCAAGGTCCTTGCTGCAGGGTAGGCATAGCAGTTTGGCTACCTCCTCTCACTCAAGGGATAGGTCCCAGAATACATGGAGGATACCAAAATCCAAATGCTCATATCACTGATATAAAGCAACAGTTTTGCATACTATCTATGCGCATCCTCCTTTATACTTTAAGTCATTTCTAAGTTACATGTCCTACCTAACAAAGTATAAATGTTCTGAATGGTTTGGAGAATAATGACAAAAAATAGTTTGTACATGTTTAGTAAAGTGGTAATTTTCCCTTCTGAATATTTTTGATCTAAAGTTAGTTGAAACAATGGATGATATCAGAGATGGCACTAACTATGATAGAGCACCAAAATAAGAATGAAGCAAGAGGGTGGCATCCCATCTGTCTTTGCTAGGGTTTCTACGGTTGTAAAGAGACATGACCACGGCAACTCTTACAAAGAACACTTAATTGGGGTGGCTTGCTTACAATTTCAGAAATTCAGTTCATTCTCATCATGGCGGGGAACATTGCAGCATGCAGGCAGATGTGGTGCTGGAGAAAGAGCTAATAGTCCTACATCTTGTAGGCTTCAGGAAGCCAACTGAGACACTGGGTGTTATTCTTGGCATAGGAAACCTCAAAGCCTGCCTCCAGAGTCACACACTTCCTCCAACAAGGCTGTAGTCACTTCAACAAAGCCATACCTCCAAAGAGTGTCACTCCCTCTAAAATCACAGGGGCCAATTATATTCAAACAACCACACTATTCCAGCCTTGTGCTGGTTAGGTTTTTGTCAGCTTGACACAAACTAGTCACCTGAGACGAGGAGCCTTCAACTGAAAAACTGCCTTTATTAGATTGGTCTATGGAATATTTTCTATACTAGGAGGCCTAGTCCACTGTGAGAAGTGCTACTTCTGGGCAGGTCCTGGGCAATATAAGAAGCAAGCTGAGCAAGTCAAAGGGAGCTAGCCAGTCAGTAACCAGCATTCCTTCATGGCTCTTACCTTTGCTGCTTCTTGAGTTCCTGCACTAACTTCCTTCAATGATCAACTGTGACTGGGATATGTAAGCCAAATGAACCCCTTCCTTTCCAAGCTACTTTTGGTCATGGCATTTTATCACAGAATAGAAAGCAAACTGGGACAAGCTCTAGCCCTACTTCTAGTGTTCAAGAAATCTGGGCGGGGGTGGGCAGCAGGAAGACAGATGACAATGTCTTGAAAGCAAGTTACAAAAATCTCTATGTGAGAAACTCTATGAGATAAATAAACTTCAAGGAAAAAGAAAACATGCATGGGGAAACTACTAATCAAGAGTCGCAGAATACCCTAAGATACAACCTAAAGATCTCATGCAACATAGGGACCTCATTATGACTGAGGTGTAAAAAACATGTATCAGGCATGTACACTTATATGCTCTTAAAATTCATAAAAATATGCTGAAATTTCTAGAAACTATGCTAAAATTGTTTTGTGGTGCAATAGCCAACAACTTTTTCTTTAACTTTAGTTACCTGTAACTCTAACTCCCAGAAGACAGGAGGGAGCCTGCTCACCTGTTTCCCCATTATCACCAGCAAGCCCAGGAAAAGCTCAGTCAGTATCAATCAAACAAAAGACAGCTACTTCAGACAGACTAATTTAAAAATGATTGAAAAATAATTTTTTAAAGGGCTGTGCTTTTCAAATTTGTCTGACACTTAGGACACATTTTTAATATTTTTAAAATCTTACTTTGGCCCATGTTGGGTGACATTTTGTATGCTTTCATTTCCCAGCCACTCAGACCAAAAAAATTACACAAAACTATTATTAATTACAACATTGTTTGGCCAGTGGCTTAGGTGTGTTCCTAGCTAGCTCTTACATAACCCATTTCTATTAATCTATGTATTGCCACGAGGCTGTTGGCTTACTAGTAATGTTCTGGCATCATTCTCCTTCGGTGGATACATGGCGTCTGCCTGACCCCGCTTTCTTTCTCCCTGCATTCAGTTTAGTTTTCCTGTCCAGCTATATTCTGCCCTGCTAGAGGCCAAAGCAGTTAAGATAAACATTTAGAAGTTTTCATCCCAAGAAGGGTCTAGTCATTCTGTGATGGTGATTACTCGCTGATCTTTTAATCTCTTTATTATTTCTCAATTGCCAGAGCAAATATCTGTTCTTTCTCCAGAACACCACCAGCTTTTCCTTCAACCTGCAAAGCATTCAAAACACAACAGGGCCACTAACAAGTACATACCATGATGTCCGCTTCTCTTGTGGCATATCGAAGATTGGGATCTAGCCAATACATTAGGGATTTAACCTGCTCGAAGTTCAGGAAAAGGAGAAATACCAAGAAGAGGAAATACAGCACACTAAGGCCTGATGGAAACAAAACAAGGTCAAGTTTAGGAGAGACACATTAGACCCAGGGGCTTAGAGTTACATGAATATCACAAAACTATCACAAAAGTAGTCTTTTGAGAATCTATCATACCCAGGTATTTTCTTTGGTGAGAGGATCTGACACAGTCCTAATTCATGTTGAGAGGGATTCCTCTCTCTGAGGAAATGCTACTTAAATTAAGCCTTGAAGGACCAGCAGTCAGATGATGTGTATGGTGGGCTTAGGGGAGCATGAAGTAGAGAAATACCATGAAAATATTCCTGAAGAGAGATATCTCATGGTGAGGATGGAGTGATGGGAGAGATGAGAATGTACTAAGGGGTGCTGAAGTGACAAGATTAGGGGACAAGGCAAGGCTTTCTGATTTTCTCCCAAGGTCAATGGGGAAAAAGATAAACAAAACAGTGTTTTATGATGATGATGAGTAGACTACAAGTGGGTCACACTTGCCTATTCATCTGAGACTTCTTCAAATTAGCCCTGACAAGGATTATTTTCTTGTCACACCTATCATAATTGCTATTCTAGATAACCAAACCCCACGTCATTTAAAAAAAGTAAAGCCAGCTGGGCGATGGTGGTGAATGCCTTTAATCCCAGCTCTTGGGAGGCACAGTCAGGAGGATCTCTGTAAGTTTGAAGCCAGTCTGGTCTACAGAGTTCCAGGACAGCCAGGGCTACAAAGAGAAACCCTGTTTTGAAAAAAAAAAAAATCAACCAAACAACAAAAACAAAGCAAATAAACAAAAAAGAAAAACCACTAATACACCGGAAGGCCCCCCTGCATCCCCACCACCAGAGGCGGCTGTCATTGTTTCTGGTGAGCCTGCTGGAATCAGATCATGTTTAGGGCATCCAGGCACTGTCATAATTATCGCCTTGAATAACAAACTTGGCTTGGTTCTGATATCCAAATAGCTATACAGAGAAGATGATGTGAGTAACTGGAATGAATACATAATGAGGGCTACAGTTCCAGGCCTTCTAGCTGGGCTGCTCTCCATTCACCAAGGGGAACACTGCTTGCACTGTGGTCCCTTGTAGAGCAGGGCCACCACAGCCACACATCCCTGGACCAAGGAATATAAATTTTCTGATACATGAGAACTACCTTGGGTTTGCATTTATGTAGCAGTCTTATAAATTTTCATCTTTAATGACCACCTTACTATATAAAATCACAATCTTTGTGAAACAATTCTTTTGAGACAGAAATAAATGACCTATATATGAGAATTTGTGCTACCACTAGCCATTTATTTTTTTGATCAAAGAATCTTAGTAACATTTTTGTATTAGGTAGACTAAAAAGTTGGGTTTTTATTTGTTTTTAAGCTATGATATAAAACCACTATCATGATACAGAGAAAAAAGATGTTTGTTTTATTTCTGATTTTTGAGACAGAGTTTTTCTGTGTAGCCTTGGCTTTTCTGGAACTTGCTCTGTAGACCAAGCTAGTCTTGAACTCACAGATCCACTTGCCTCTGCTTCCTGAGTGCTGGAACTAAGGGCATATGCCACCACTGCCAGGCAAGATTTTTTTAAGTAGAAAGAACTTTGTCATCTACTAATAGGACTCACCAAAAACCATTCTCCATAAGGCTGGATGAGGTCGAGTAAATGGACCTGCAAAGAGAGGACATGAAGTTAGAATAAACTGGATTTAGCCAGAAAAGAAAGCTCTGTTGATCTACATACAGCTATCTCTAATGCTAAATTTTATTTTCTCTTTTTTCTTTTCCCACACCTTTTGAAACAGCCTTCTTAATCTTGGAAAGCTGCAGAACTCCCAAATGCCAAGAGGGAGATGTCATGCAGCCTGTTACAGCATAGGCTTGGTCTTCAGTAGCCCTGTGCCGTAACTGACCTCAGGAGCTGGTGACAAAACAAGGAAGGATCACAGCTATCTTCTGTGTTTCTACAACTCCAGTCAGCAGGGGCAGTTAGTGGTCAGTGGCACCATCATCTGGGAACTGAGGGTCATGGCAATGAGGGTTCCAGTAAGATTCAATGTAAAAATACCAGAGTACAACCTGGTTTTGTTTGTTTGCTTAATAGCCAATGTTCAAGACAATCATGTCAAGTATGTTTTGTGAGCAGGTTTGGGGGAACAAGATGAGAAAACAGGCTTAGAATGATGAAGTAATCTGCTTCCATCCACAGTCTGCCAAAAGTATACTTAGACTCTGAAGCTTCTCAGCCATGCCTAGAGTCACTGAGATGCACAATTTTTCTGTATGCTGTGAATATGTATTTCTCTCATTGGTTAATAATAAAAACTGTTTGACCAGTAGTCAGGCAGGATAAGGTTAGGTGAACAATCAAACTGAGAACCCAGATGAGAAGGGGCAGAGTTGAGAGAGATGCCAGTCTACTGCAGAACAAGCAGGACATGTAGAAAATGAGGTAACAAGCCATGAGCCTCATAGTAAAATGTAGATTAATAGAAATGGATTAATATAAAATGTAAGAGTTAGCTAGTAATAAGCCTGAGCTGAGGGGTTTGTGCTCTAACAAATAAAGATTACCTGAAGATGAGAGGGTGGAGTTAGCCACTAGTTAACCCTAGAGGCCAGGCAGTGGCCTTTGATCCCAGCACTTGGGATCTCATGCCTTTGGTCCCAGGATCTGGGAGTCACACAACTTTAATCCCAGCACTAAGGAGGTAGAGACAGGAATATAAGGCAGGAGAAGTCGGGAGCTTAGCACCTTTAGTATGAGGATTAGGTAAAGGTAAGAACTCTCTAGTGACTTGCTCCTTTGTTTCTCTGATTTTACCCCAATATCTGGCTCTGGGTTTTTAGTATTAAGACCAATTAGAATTTGTGCTACACTAAACTATCGGTAGAGCATTAATAATTAATAGTAATATTAAGTCTCTAAGTGATTATTTGGAAGCGGCTGAGGGATGGGGTGGGACAGAGAAACTCCTATTTACACACAGTCATGGGAGGTCAAGGAAAGTCTTTATTATAGAATATACCCAGGGATAACAAAAGCTAGAAGAGCCCTTGGAAGGTCCTCTTCTGAGAAGCCTCATAACTAACTGCAGATTCAAATGGACTCCATCTCACCCCAGTAATGGGTTAAAATTAAACTTACTTAACGATCCTTAGCTATGTTGGAATAAAGGTAGAATTTAAAAGCTTCAAGAATTTGTTGTTGTTTGTTTGTTAAAGGAAACAGAAGAATGAATAGTAAAGAAGGAGATAGCAAGGGATGTGAAATAGACATCATATCCTCTCCTTCCCTGGTCTCCCAAGGGCTCTTATACTCTACACCTCTTTATAGAACAATGCCTCCCCTTACAGGAGTAGGAAGAAGCCCAAGAATGGAATCCTGCAACACCAACCCACTGACAGTTAAAGGGATTATGGTGAGGTCCACCCCTCTCCCCTTTAACTTGGGTATACTCTAAATCCCCAGAGGTAATCTAGTCCCCTGAAACTTTTCAGTCAGTATACACCTATTGGGCATCTATATACACACTGGACTCTGGGTATTATAAATCCCTGTCCTCAGGACCGGGCAGAAGAAGTACATGCCCCATTTCGAGCCTAAAAGACTTAAGAACTTAAGCATATTAAAGAGCTTCCAGAAAAAAAAAAAAAAAGAGCTTCTAGGAAACAATTTTTCAAGTTCAGTGTCATGGCACAAGAACTACAGTCTAAAAGCACAGGAAGCTGAGGCGAGAATTAAGCCAACCTGGGCTACATAACTAGACCATGTGTCAAAAATCAAAAGCAGGAGGCTAGGGATGTGGCTCAGTAGGTAACCATCTGTTAGGCAGATGTGAGAACCTAAGTTCAAATGTATCAGGGTTCCAATGCTGAGATGGGAGGCAGAGAAAAGCAGCTCCAGAAGTTCACAAGCCATATACCCTGACATATATAGTGCAAAAAACAAAGAGACCAACACCCAAGGTTATCACTGACCTCTACACGTGTCTTATGGCACACATGTGCCTGCACCCACCCACATTAACAGGTTCACTTTCCCAAATCAAAACAAAAGCACAGTCCCATGCTGAGAGAGAGCACGATTGGAGGGCTTCACTGGAGAATGGAGGAAAACCCAGAAGTCACACCAAATGTTACTTCAGATAGATTTAATCCGTTGACCTCCGTGCCAATGGCATCTGTGAAAGAAACTGCTGGGCCCAGTTACTGAAGAAGCACCAGGAAAGATATACTTTCAAATCAGGGTGACTGAGACTCACCTCAAACTTTCAAAAAGCTCTGGACTCAAAATAATCAGAAAACAAATATACCTTCAAGTAATGAAAAAGTGACCACTGGTGATGTGGGATTAATGGTATGCTGTGATTACCATTAATGAATAAAAAAATTGCTTTGGATCTATAACAGGGCAGAACGTAGGTGAGGAAAACTAAACTGAATGCTGCGAGAAAGAGAGCGGAGTCAGAGAAGCCATAAAGCCAACGGAGACAGACACTGGGAACTTTCCCCATAAGCCACAGCCACGTGGCAATTTACAGATGAATAAAAATTGGTTAAATTAATATAAGAGTTAGCCAACAAGAAGCTAAAACTAATGGGCCAAGCAGTGATTTAATTAATACAGTTTCTGTGCGATTATTTCAGATCTAAGCTAGCCTGGTGGCTGGGAACCAACAAGCAGCCCTTTTCCAACTCACTAAAAACTGAGCTGTATTTTTATAACCACCTTTGGATAAAAACATAGTCTCAAAGAGCAGGGGAGACATCACAGCTGGCTGCTTCAGCAACATTCCCACATGACACCATTGAAGGAAACAAGGCGCTGTATAATGACCAAAAGCTCCTTCTAAGCTTAAAATCTGAAGACCCTGAATGATGTCTATTTGGAGGAAAAGGAAAGCACATAGAGCCAAAAGGATATTTGACAGTGGGAGCTGTTATTAGCAAATTTTACAGCAATGTCAATAATGTACATCTTGTCTTCCTATCCTAGTAATTGTGAATAATTAAAACCATCAATCACCCTGACTGCTCTTTGGACAGGAGAGGGAGGGGGAGGAGCATGGGAGAGGGGGTGGAAAATGGGAGGTGGGGAGGAGATGTAAATTTTTAACAAAAAATATTAATAAAAATAAATAAATAAATAAATCATCAAGGAAAAGAAAATTTATTATATCTCTATAATTTTTGTAGGTTTTTAAATAGTGCAAGATTTCCACTAAAGGTAAATTTAATTTAAAAACTAAAGTTGGGGCTTGAGAGATGGTTCAGGATATAATTAAGTTATCCGCACAGTGTGAGTTCTAATTCCCAGCATCCATAATACTGCCTGGCAGGTACGATGGTCCACGTGTAATCCATCAGTGGTAGAGTAAGGGTATCTGTGGAGGAACTGATGACCTCTGGGTTCAGTTGAGAGGCCTGCCTCAATATATAAGATGTAAAGTGATCCTGGAAAACACCTGGTGTTGACCTCTGGCCTCCACTCCACACACATACAATTGTGAATGTATACACACAAGCACACAAAGCACACAAATGAAAACAAATACAGGCTAAAATGCTAGGAAAGTTAAACTCAGCTTCCAAATAACAGGGCCACTTAAAATTCCTTCTACTGTCTTGACTTCTACGCTACCAGCAAAAACTACTATATTTTTATAAACACAATACTACACAGGAGAAGCAAAACAACAAAACAAAACTGAACTGCCAGCAGTTTGGGAAACCCGAAGGCCTTTGCCATGGATCATGTCCAACAGATTCAGTAACATTCAGAGTGAGATTCCTATGCCATACATAGCAATCTACCGAAGCATGGGAGCCTACATGATAAATACATCTTAAAGGATGTCATTTAAAATTTGAGAGGATTCCTAGAACATAACCCATAAGAAAGGCTGCAAAAAAATCTGAGGTGTGAGAAAAATAAAATATACTGAGCATTTAGAAGTGGGTACAGAGAACAAGCACTGAATAATCTAGAAAGGAGACATAAAAGGGATTAAAGATATAGCAACTTATAGGGAACACTTCAGAGGAAAGGTATGAGTTAATTAGAAGCATGCAAGAAAGGTTTTTCTTCTTCCTTTCTCTAATCCTGACAGAGTGAGTCCATAATCATCAGATTTCTACTAGATACAAATATACAACAGCAAAGACAATTGTGAGAGCAGATAGCAAACTGTTTTAAGTAAACACTCATTGGAGCTAGTTCTGTCTTTAGCAAAAAAAAAAAAAAAAGTAACAGTAACTCAGTACTGTACAGCTGTTAATAATAAAAACATCCAGGGAAAGAACAGCTGAGCAGGGCATGACAGTATATGCCTGTAATCACTTGTGTGATCCCAACACTCAGGAAGCCAAGGCAGGAAGATCAAGCAATCAAGTATAGCCAATTCCAGACAGCCATGGAATATATAGGTAGAGCCTGTTGCCCCCCCCCCATGCCCAAAAAAATTACTAACAAAAAAAACAAAAAACAAAAACAAAAAGAACAGTTACAGAGAGCTTAGCATTCATCATAGTTTGCATGTGGTTTGACTCCTAAGGGCTCATATGTCAGGAACTTGATCCCAGTGTTGGGAAAAGGTAGTAGAAGCTGTCAGAGGCAGGATCTAGTGGGAGGTCACTGGGTGCTGCCCTTAAAATGAATAATGCAGTTCTCTAAGGACCCTGGTTTTCATCAAAGGGTTATTATAAAATACCAAATCCAGTCTTCCCAGGTGAGGCTCCCCACCCCATCCACCTCTTGTGTATAATTCCTTCATGAGACAATGCACCATGATGAAAAGATAACCCTCACCTAAAGGTCAATCACAAGTAGAATGGACTTTCAGGTTCCAAACTGAGTTTCAAAACTTCCATTCTTTATGAGGTATATAGCCCCATGTGTTTTGTTATAGCAATAAAAGAACAAGTCAAAACATGGGTTTAACATTATTAATTTAGTTAGCTCTCACATCATTCCTGTTATCTACATCACATAGTAGAAAAACGAACACATTTAAGGATGAGAAGTGGGACACAGAGCTGAGAAGAGGAGTCTGTGCCCACCTGCTACACAAAACCCATCTTGTAATCTGCACCTCAAAGAGTCAGAAGGACGTGATGCACAGGAGAACTACAACATCTCAGGATATCACTCACCGTTGGGGAACGCTAACACGCTGATGATGAGAAAGAAGAAAATAACCGAGAGGATGCCTCTCCAGATGTTGTCTTCTGGAACAGAGTCATCCCTGAAAATAGAAAACATTGAGAATTCATTCTCAGATCTAAACAGGAAACCAAAACGCAGGCCACTTTCCATAATCTAACACCCAAAGACTGCAGATTTTCTTTTGCTGAGCAAAGTCACTACACACAGTTTACTGCTTAGTATCACTTCCTAAAACCAACACTCTCCTAATACAGCTCAGCTCTTACAGGAAAGGCAGCCAGGGGCTGAAGGCACAGCTCAGTATGTTAGCACACACAATGCTCATCTCCACCACCAAAATTATACAAAATAATATATAAATAAAACTGGTCATCTTAAACTACCATTCTACTCAAACATGCATTTGAGACCCACTGTTCTTAAACACACACACACAGAAAAAAAAAAACCCAACTTATCAAAACACAAGATTCATTTTTGAGAAATCTCTTTCGGTGATAAAATAACAAAAGATGTACTTGGTTGATACAGGAAGTGGTAAGAAAATTTTCAAAAAGTCAGAATGAAGAGATCACAAGGAAGAGAGCAATGTAACAAGGTTACATCAGCCACTCTTGAAAATGGAAAGCTGGGGGCCTAGAAGATGGAGGAAGAAGCATGGAAACAGGTAACAAGAAAGCAATCAGGAAAAAGAAAATCAAGAGGGGAAAAATTATAAGATTTAAAATCAGAGCAGAAACAGAATGATAACTTTCCTCCCATGCATGGCTTGTCTATTGCTTCACCATTCCAGTAAACTGGACTAGTCCCTTTGTTGGTCGATGTGTTCTCTGTCTACCTTGCCAGAGCCTATTTCTGAAACAGGGACTTACTCCCTTCTGTTCTTGGGACCTGACACATGCTACACACTCAACAGATATTGCGACTGACAGTTTATAAGGAAGAGCTACTATGCAAACACTATGTTGGACACTTTATGTTGAAAGAGCATGACAGGCTGATAGACACTGACTGATAGCATATGTGGGACTCAAGAAAAGCAAATGCAAATGGGGAAATAGAAACATAAGTCAAGAAGGTGGTTTCTTGAATTATTGATAATTTCTGAGAAGCTTGGGAGAAGAAAGTTCAGCATTGCAGTTTTTAAAACACAGAATAAGGAGGCAGAAAGTATAATATGAAACAGAATGGAAAGAAATATTTTAAAGACAAGGAGACAAGTAGCAAGCAATTTGCAGTGGTGTTGTATGTCTTTAATCGCAATACAGGAGAGGCAGTGGTAGAGGCAGGTGGATCTCTTAGTTTGATGCCATCCTGGTCTACAGAGTGAGTTGTAGGATAGCCAGGGCTACACAAAGAAACCCTAACTTGAAAAAAACAAGGAAGGAAGGAAGGAAGGAAGGAAGGAAGGAAGGAAGGAAGGAAGGAAGGAAAAAGAAAAGAAAAGGCTGAATTTATATAGTAAGAAGTATTACTAGACAGGCTCCCAGAACTCGGGAGGCAGAGGCAGGTGGATCTCTGTGAGTTCGAGGCCAGCCTGGTCTACAAGAGCTAGTTCCAGGACAGGCTTTAAAGCTACAGAGAAACCCTGTCTCAAAAAAAAAAAAAATTACTTAAGTAAAAATAAGAGATAAAAAATCTTAGAAGGAGTAGCAAGATGGCCCAGTGGGTAAAGGCTCTTGGTGTGTAAACCTTTGATACCAAGAACCCATACAAAGATGGAAGGAGGGAACAAAATTGACCTGTAGTCTCCACATAAACACTGTGCTCTCTCTCAGAATAAATAAATTTTAGAAATTTCAGGGAAAAAGGTTTTGCACATAAAAAAGTCTGAGTCATCAAAACATGAAGAGATATGGAATGGAATAATGATTTGATAAGGACCTAAGATACTGATTTAAAAACAGAAGTTAAGTTAGATGCCAGCTGCTATGTAGACAGCTAAGTTTCTGTCACCAATTAATCAGCTTCTAGAGTTAAGACAGGGATGAGCACAGGTTCTGAAATGAGATCACACAGTATTTCCTAGACTGTCCTCTTACCTCAGTAGCTTAACAAACTGATACCTGTCCCTTCATACAGCATACTTCAAAGCTAAACCTCAGAAGCCAACAGATCCCATAGGCCACCACTGTGCAATTTTATTTTAATGGACACCCCAACACCATGTCACCTTAAAAATGGCAGTATTGTCCTTATAAGGGGACTCGCACTGCCCTTTGGCTGAAGCAAAGAGGCTCCAAATTCACTTTCTTGGGTACGAGGTCTCGCTGAAGAATGGCTATACAGGAGGAACACAACATTTTCATTCAGACCAACATCCCACTGCCCTTACTGTGATATAGTGACAATATATCAAGCACTCAGCAGGCTATTAATTACTATATTGCTAATTTCCACAGACAAATACAAAATAGATGTTATCAACTTTAGTAGGAGGCCCTTAGTTAGCTCCCAACTGCTCAACCCCGAAATAATCACACAGAAACCATATTACTTGCAATACTGTTTGGCTAATAACTTAAACGTATTTCTGGCTAACTCTTATATCCTAAACTAGCCTATCTCCATTAACCTTTGTATCGTCACGTGGTTGTGGCTATGGCTTACTGGGTAAAGTTCCATCCCAAGTGTCTGTCTCTGGCGGGGCTACATGGCATCTCTTGACTCCATCTTCTTTCTTCCAGCATTCAGTTTAGTCCATGTCATTCCACCTCCCCTACCCCCAGCCTCGAGTCTAGCTCTACTCTATCCTATCACAGGCCAAGGCAGATTCTTTATTCATTAACCAATAAAACCAACACATATACAGAAGGACTTCCCACACCAATCAACCACATTCTAAAAATGACACAACTGGTCAGAAAGACTGAGTGACTTTTTCACAGCTTCACAGGTTACAAGATGCAGCACTGGCATTGGAATCAGGGCTGCTAGATTCCAAGGATGATGTTTTCCCCTATGCCCAGCTGCTGGGAGGGTTTTTCCTGACACAGAAAGTCAGTGGGAGTCATGACAAAGGCAGAGTTGGCAGGAAATACTTTGACAGACAATATATATATATATGCTACAAAGTTATAAGGGGAGGGTCTACTAGAAAACTGTTTAATTAAAAACAAGTCAGACACCTAAGTGGAAGCATTTTCCTGAAGTACAGCACAATACACAGAAACCATAAGCAAATAATAGATCAGCACAGCAATGAGGTGAAGGAAACCAAAGCAGTCAAAAAAGCCAAGAAAATCCAAACTTGGGGAAAGGACTTGTGGCTCATATGAAGAAAACGGGCTGAGTATTCTAACATGGAAAACACTCCTTCAAAAATCAAACAAAACATAATAGTCATAGCAAAATCAACAGGAAAAAAGGGGGAAAGGGTTGGGAAGAAACTACCATTGGGCAGGAAATAAAAGACTCTGGGAAGAGATGAACATATTAAAGTAACAGCAAGAGACCAGCCATTTATCTGACTATTTTTTAAATTTTTAAATTGTTTTTGACAAGCTGCTAAAATTCATACACATTTTTCATCCTTCACTGCCTCAATGCATCAACTAGATAGAATATGGCATTAAAAAAATCCAGAACATTACTTTCTGCCTTAGAAAAGAGAAAGATCTATTTTGAAAGGGCCTATAATAATATTAAGGACATATGGTTGATTCTCGCTTTTCACCATCTAATATAAAATAGTGTAATTGCTTTTCTCATTTCAAAAGAAGCCCCTCATCATTTAATCATTTATTTATTTATTTATTTATTTATTTATTTATTTATTTATTTATTTGGTTTTTTTGAGACAGGGTTTCTCTGTAGCTTTGGAGCTTGTCCTGGAACTAGCTCTTGTAGACCAGGCTGGCTTCAAACTCACAAAGATCCTCCTGCTTCTGCCTTCTGGGATTAAGGCATGTGCCACCACCGCCCACCTCATTCTATCATTTAAAACCCACCTATTAGATGAAGTTGTGAAACAAGTAGTTATGTCATACTAAGTCCATATTCCAATGCCTCTACATTTTTCTCAATTCCAGAACAAACTATATTCAGTAACAAATATAACTTAGAAAACATTATCAAACAATGAAATCATGCTTTTTAACCACTTAAATGTCATGCACTGAGCTAAACTATCAAAAAGATTAATTCTCATGACAAGCCTGATATGTTAATAGTGATATTTTCACTTTGTATATAGATGAGGAAACTGGGGTTTAAAAATTTATGTGGGCATATATATTTTATGTGGTAAAATCAGATGGCATGAGGAGTCGTTGAAGGTAACCATAATTAGTCTCAAAGTGACTTCTCTCGAAAGCTGGAACTATAGGAAGGCAGGTCTGATCTGCAAGATATTAGCAGACTTTACAATGATGGTCATGGCACTCCTAAGAAAGAATAACTGTTACCTACTATTTCTATCTTTGAAGTGATTCATAAAATAAACATTTGCAATTTAGTCTGCGTTGTACAATGCTGTGTCCTGTATGCAACATTACATGCCTCTGTCTTCCCTTCTACTAGATACCAGAAGTTTCTTCAATACTTGTGACTGGTCAATTTTCCTCTGCATATTTCCCCAGGCTTTGAATGACCATTGGATAAAAATATCAGGAGAAGCAGGGTATGGTGGCACAAGCTTATACTCACAACACCAGAATAAGGCAGGATTGAGAGAGGGGTCGAAGCTAGCCTAGGCTATACTGTCTAATCCTATCACAAAGAAAAAGAAGGGGTGGAAACTCAAGAAAGCTGCCATTAACAGGTATCATATACCAGGTACTCTATTCAAAAGGTGTGCACATTTTCATTTAGTCTTCATACCCTGAGGTGAATATAAAAATTTTATTCATTCTGCAGGCATGGACTCTCCTACTCAGAACAAAGTTAAGTAACTTCACTAAAAGCACAGCCAATTTTGAAAACAACAGTCTCTCGCAGTCATTCTTGGAAGTCATAATGGTCTGGTGGATAGGGTATGACTCCTCTCTCTTTAAAATATGTAATTCAGATAATACAAATCTAAACAAAAATGGGGTATGTGTGCTGTGGGATCCATTAGCTCCTTGGCTGTGGTCAAGAAGCCACAGGAGCAGTACCCATGAAAAGTATGAATACATGCACCTATTAGAAGTGCTTTGAACATATGCATATATTTTAGGGGAATAAAAGAGCTGTGTTGTGTTGTATACATTTTATGTGTTTTGTTTAGTATTGTTAGAGTTTAGTAGTCTCCAGGTACTACACAATTGCTCGAAATGTCTCCTTTCAGCAAGTCTATCAGGAGATGGATGACAGGGCAGGGTCTACCCCGTGTGATGTGTGATTAGCTGTAGCCTATGCAGTACAATGCATTAGAACTGCTGGATATTGGGCTGTGCTTGATGGGAGGTGTCCACTGGGATGTGTGTCAACAGCAACTGTTGACGCTGTGGCATAGAAGTGGTGTTTGAGACCGGGGGAAAGCTTATGTTAGATGACTGTATGCAATGCATAAAAGAGGTGTTGTATTGGAAAAACAGTGTGGTGCACCTCACATATGCATGCGCGCTTGCACTCCTGGCAATACTGCATACCAGAAGAGTTCCTTGGGAATCTAGTTGTATACCAGGCCTCCGTATGTGTTTTGTGTGTAGTTTGTTCTAAAAGCGGTGCAGTCATGAAATGATTCATGCGGTGTGCTAGGGACAGACCACAGATAAAGTGGTTGCGGAGCAGAACGTCCCGGTAGTGACGTGTGGGGAATGATGGAAAGCAAGGGATGTGGGTGACCCGGCTAGGTGACCTGCATGAGCTCCTGGTACGGCGCGAGGCGGGGTTTAGAGGTGAGGGGTAGCAGGTGGAAGAGTAGGCGGAGAGGACTGTAAGCCACGCGGTGGGCGGAGGAGCTGCGTGGGCCCAATGTCTGCGAGCTTGAACGCGTGGAGCAGCTACTCGGTTCCTTGCCACCAGTCACACAGGGCCACCCTCCCCGCCACAGCTTCCCTGTGGCCTCTGGCCTCTACCCTCTGGCCTCGGGCGCCCCGCGCGCGGTCAGGCCTACCTCACCTGGTGAAGGCGAAGTACATGAGGCTGATGATGGTGAAGCTGAGCAGGGTGATAGTGTGCGGCCGATAGAAGAAGTCTATGGTGATGTCCTCCACTTGCTGCTCGTTGATCATGCGGAAATGCATCCTGTAGTTCACATCATCCTTGCTCAGAGTACGGCTCCCCACGCAGGACGCCATGGTCCTTCTCCCCGTCCTGCCGGGGCGGCGGAGGCCCCGGCCCGCGAAGGCTGGGACCTCCGCAGTGACAGACCACAGCCGGGTAGCTGCCTGACGCCGGGACCCGGTCTGGCGCCCTGCGAAGGGAGCTCGCTGAGGGAAGGGCCGACGCGCGAGGGCGTGGTCGCGGCGCCACCACTGCTGTACGGGCTGGGGGGGACCGCGAGGAGGCGGGCCCTGGCAGGGAGACATCACGGAGAGCTCACCCTAACCCTAACCCTCCCCCGCAGAGCCGTGGAGTCAGTGAATTGGGGAACGTGTTGATCGGTAGCAGGGCCTTCAAGACTCCGGCAGGCTCTGTCCACCGACTCCCCCTCCCAATCCGCCGCCGATGGTCTCGCCCACGAGGAGCGCAACTCACGTAAGTGGCGGCGCGGCGCCCGCACCGCGAATCGCTGGCTGGTTTGCTGGGCGACCCGGCAGTGCAGCCGGGCTCGATCTGCGCCTCCGCGGACCTGGCCCAGGTGAATTGGGAGAGCAGGAGGTCTGGCGGTATTGGAGCCCGATCTGCCTGCACTCAGCAAGAGCAGCAACTGGAAGCCTCTCGAGGGCTGGTAGGTTCTCAGTGACCCGGAGAGGGGGTCCGGGCTCGTTCTGTAGGTGGCAAAGCTGCCGGGCTTGTTTATCAGCACTAGAAGGGGGCCCGAGAGTGTCGCTGCTGCCTGCCGAAGTTCTGTTAGGGACTCTAAGGCATCCTACACTACGCACGGTTAAATGTTGGTTAAATGACCTTAGGGAGGGAGGCTGCGCTGCCTAGAGGCCCTTTATTACGAAGTGTGCCTTTCATCTCCGGAGTGCCAGGGTTAGTTAAAAAGCAGAGATATTGAACCTAGAAAAATCTGTTCACGCTCTTTTTCATGTTCCTAACAAAATAGTGCAGGGTACAGCTTGAGAGATGTTAAGAATTCTTGTTTCTTCTTAAATCTTCCTAATGGGCACACCGCAGGGCATTGTACACGAGTGCAAATCTTTACTCGTTTCTGAGAGCTGTGTGTGTCTGCACTTGTCCTGTAATCGCTCCCACAAAACAAACCCGAACCCCCTGAGGTTCGAGGTCCTAACTTGGTGCAGGAGAGTTCCTGGGAAGGTGGGTTCAGGGAGGGGGCCGAGCTTTTTCCTTCTGCATAGTGGGGTTGTTCTGATGGCTTAGACTTTGAAGCGGTTTTGTGAGGGGAGTGTAGTTGCAAGTAAAAGTAGAGGGTAAAAATGAATGTTTAGCACTCAGATCTTTGAGTGGAAAAAGAATTTAACAGTGAGCCCACTAGATGTAGGAAGGTTTCCGGACAGACTCTGGGAATTGGTTTGGAAGTATCACAAAGTGCTTATACAAATCGTTCTGTTGTGTTCCCCACCTTTATAAAAACATATGTTGGAGCTGAGAATGTAGCCCAGGATAAATTTTCACCAGCACAGCACACATAAAAGCATTATGTGGCGTTTTTGAGCCTCCATCACCATGAGCTAGAATAGCATGTCCAGCCTTGACATCTCCGCGAGTTCACGTCAAGAACCTAGTTGTCACCAGGCGGTGGTGGTGCACGCCTTTAATCCCAACACTTGGGAGGCAGAGGCTGGCAGATCTCAGTGAGTTCAAAGTTAGCCTGGTCCACAGAGCAAAGAGAAACCTTGTCTTGAAAAACAAAAAACAAACAAAAAAGTTACAACCACCATGGGGAAAATGTTTTAAGAAAGATTATGATTTTGTGTTGAGCCACATTGTTCATACCTGTCCTTGACCATTTGTGGATAGGACCAGTCTCGCTATGTGGAAGCTTCACTAAAAGTTTGGTCTTGTTTAGGTGACATAACTGGGTTACCACTTTGATGTCACTATTATGGAGAACATAAGAAGTTTGAGGGAAATTTTGACAGGTTTGGAAGTTCCTAAAATTTAACAAAAGTTACCTATCCCACAAGGTTATTTCAAGCACACCCTTCCTCAGGTCACTTAAGAAAGAAAGAGATTTGCTCTTAGTCAACATCCCCAAACTACAGACCTTCAAGTGTTAGACCCGCAAGTGTTTGTGAGACTAGACCCTTGATTCAGGGCCTAAAACAAGCTGAATTCCACTGTGTAGAAAAACAAAATACAAAGGCATAAGCAAGAGTTAATTGATAATTAACATTTTTTTGTCTGTCTGTGTTAAGGTTTAAATAAAAACGCTGCAGGTCCCTGAGTGGCGGCAGGAAGCAGGTTTCAAGACCACGGCAGGCCACTAAGGCAGCCGGGTCCCAGGAAGGGAGCCCCCGAGTAGATGAAGGCTGTTTGCCTGGTATAGGTGAGTTATAACTACAGTATAGAATCTGACTGGATAGCTGAGTCTGAGCTTGACTGTACTGGCTCTCAACAGGTAAAGCAGCGTTGGATTAAATACATAGTATTTTATGTAAGAGACTTAAAAGTACATACCAATTTAAAACATGAGACATTGCTTTGTAGTCTGGAATGAGATACAATGAACAGACAATTATAACATTTATGAATCATTTAAAACAGTGGGTTTCTTTTTTTTAACTTTTGACTAATTTATAGGCATAAAATACATTTTAGTAACTCAGCATTATAATCAAAATATATTTCCTAAACACATTTCAAACCAAGTTCTAAGAACATTTTATTGCATTACTGTTATTCTTTCCTTTTGAAGATAAAATTAATAGTTGGTTTAGATCTTTTGTAATTTGAGCAATTACAGACTTTTTTGGTTTAAAGTCATTCTTTGTCTTGTTTTTAAATTGTAAGGCCTATCTTTATTTTTCCAGTTCTGAAGTTCCTGTTTTGGTTGGTAGCTAAGACTGCCTTTGTTTGTGGCTTTTCATATATAAGAAACATTTGACTACCCTGGACATATTTGTTTAAATCTTTTATTTTAGGAAGAAATTTATTATTATTTATTTGCTGTTTCACTACTGGTTTAAACATTTGAGTGAGTTAATCTATCTTCTTTTGATGGTTGTGTTTTTCCTTTGTAGACAGAGAAAAAAAATGGCCCTGTTAGCTGAGCAGATACCCAGATGGTTCAACTCAATTAAATTGAGTAATTTCATTAAAGCTGCGCAGATCACAAAACGCTCTACAAGACCAGGAAAAACATTGTCAAATGGCTTTTCGTCTCAGGCTCTGTTGTCCTCTGACAATTGCTTTCGCCTCTGGGGAATTAAGACTTACAAGACATCCTCCTTGTGGAATAGTTTCCAGACTGCCAACTCCAATAGGCAAGAGAACAGTTCTGAGCAAAACACTCTGCTCCCTTCAGTGAGTGAAAAGCCGGAGAGGATACCCAGCCTTGAATCTGAGCTGTTTCTTGAAGGTAATTCTGAACACTGAGAAGAGTCCCCTTTTCAGGGGTTGTTTTGATCATGCTACATTGAAGCATTTATCTAATTAATCTTAATCAATAAAAAGCCAGGAGTCAGATATCAGGGTAAAAACCTAGATGATCAGAGAAGCAGCCAGTAGTGCTTCCTACCTGTCTCCTTCAGTCCAGCCCCACAGTCACTTTCTCTCTCCACCTCCCTACTGCTGTGATTAAAGGTGGAGCCATCACCGCCAGGCTTCTATTGTTAACTAGTGGCTAGCTCCATCCTCTGATCTCAGGGCAAGCTTTATTTGTCATAACACAAACAGTATCATACATCACTACATATTTAGACAATACTCGTCCATTCCATGTCCTGTTTCATACCAGGCAGGAAAAGGAACAGTATTGGTTCTATTCATTTAGTTTTATTAAACTGTTATTTTAGTAAGTTCCCAGGTTAATTTGTGTTTTTTTGTAGCTAAATATGTAAAACATTTGCTTTTTAAATATTTGATTTTATAGCTTCTCTTGAAAAGTGTCTTTTTGGCATGTCTTTTTGGCATTTGTTAGACTTATTAGGGTTTAATTGATATTTATCTTTGGAGTATACAGTTTTGACATATATTTATAATTATATTTATTTTTAATTATTTATATATTTATATGTATATATGTTTGACATATGTATTGTATAATAGTTACCAAGTGGGAACAGAGAGTTTACACTTCAGGTTTCCCTTGAATTGCTTTATAGTCAACCCTCCCCTCTACATGCCTCTTGATACAGGAATATATTATTATGCCACAGGTAAAATATGTTCCATTAGTAGAATGTGAATGAATTTAAAAGGGGAGGCAAGGAAGAGAAGCTGGCTGTGAAAAAAGTGAGGATAGTTAAGAGAGTAAAACAGTAAGAGATCATAGTCTGGATTCCTTAAAGTCACAGCTTCAAATTTCTTTCATACGAAATCATATTAAAACAATAGCAAAGAATCCATATCAGGGCAAATTAGAGGACTGGCAAAGGTTTGCAGATGATAGAACATAGACATTCTTTTAAGAGAATTTAGAGAGGAGGGCACTGGATCAAAATGAATAAATTCAGAATAGCATAACTTTAGAATGTGAATTTGGGGTATTAAAAAAAGCCATACTTTTGGCCTAGTTCACAAGCCATGTCTCTCAAAATATTGTTGAAGAGCAGTAGATCTTTTTAACATTCTTACATGTTGATGAAAAATGAAGAGAAATAGTTTTGTGTCTTACCCAGAGACGATGACTCTTACCTGTAATCCTAGCATTTAAGAAGATGAGGCAGGATGATTGCCTGGGTTGTGTTCACTGTCTCAAAAATAGATTGAATGTCTTGAACTTTACTAACAAACTTCATACCTTGAAGGGAGAATAGTTGGTCTCTTTGGGTACTCTTAAATCTTAAGATATTTTTGGACCTTTGTGACATGGGGGTCACCACTCTTAGGCCATTCTGGCTTCAGACTTGCTATAATTCTCCTGTCTTAGCATGCCCAGTGGAATGCTGGGATTATAGGTATGGACCATCATTTTAAGCTTGCACTTCATAAACACCTAATTCTGAAATGATCTCAGTACTTAACCAATGAAAGACACAAACTAGGGAAGATAGAATATTTATAGAAGTAGATTTGGGGTTGTTTTCTTTTTTAAGGTGAATTTTATTTTTAATTATGCATATGTGTATGTGTGTGCACATATGAGTATAGATGTCCATGAAGCCCACAAGATGGTATTGGAGTTATAAGATTGGGAGCTTTCTGATGTAGGGATCCAAACTGCAAGAGCAGTATGTACTCTTGACCACTGAACCATTTCTGTAGCCCCTATGGAATGTTCCGTATGTACATGACAGCTGACTGGCTTCTCTCTTTCCTCATGACTTGCTGCAAAGAATTGGATGACTTACCTTCGCTGTCTCCGATACAACCAATTTCAGAGGAGGAGGCTATTCAGATTGTTGCACACCCTCTGTTGCCCTTATCCTCCTTCACACTTGGAGACTACGTAGATCATTCCGAGACTCTGCAGCAGCTAGTGCAGCTTGGTAAGTTTCTAACCTACCAGTCAGCCTGTCATGTGTTAGTTTGTTGACCCATGGTGAACTATTTTCTGCATTGTTTTCCCCTGACCTTCCTCCTGGAGCCTACTGCCCTCATCTGGATTGTTCTTTCAGCCTGTACCATAACTTTCTTAATATGCTGGCTAGTAGGTTATCCTTGAATTAAAGGCAGCTAGAGCTATTCATTGCACACTTTCTTTTGGTCCTGTCTGAAATGTAGCAACCTTGTTGAATCTGTTTTCCTTGGGTCTGGTTTGATTTATTGATTTCTCAGTAATGACCCTAAGGAGTTGAGAGGAACTGGATATTTAAGAGATTGAGGAACCAATGTTTCCACATATAGCCATATATAGTATCATGTTTTTACTTGGACCTCTTATTGTCTAAAGTCTCCAATTTCTGGTTGTTGTTGTTTAATGGATGTTGAGTATTGTCTTAGGGTTTCTGTTGCTGTGAAGAGACACCATAACCACTGCAATACTTATAGAGGAAGACATTTAATTAGGGGGGACTGGAAGCATAGTGGCATGCAGGCAGACATGGTGCTGGAGAGGAGCTGAGAGCACTGCATGAATCTGCAGGCATCAGGAAGAGTCACACAAGGCCTGGCTTCAACGTCAAACCTCAAAGTTCACTGCTAGGGATTCACTTCCTTCAACAAGGCCACACTACTCCAGGGCCATGCCTCCTAATAGTGCCACTCCCTATCAGTCAATGGGATCATTTTCATTCAAACAACCACAAGTATTCCTTACCCAAAATGTCAAGAACCGAGAGTGTTTGAAATTTGAGGCTTTTTCATACTTTTTGGAATATCTGCATAGACTTTACCAATTGATCATCCAAAATCCAAAAAGTACAAATTCTAAAACTTTTAGTGTTTCACATACTGGCATCTTCCATTAGAATTCTTATTTGTGGGCCTTTCTGTGTCTTATTTTGATAATTCTGTTTTCATATGTTGTGTTTGGGGGATATAGATAAATCTTGTTTCACCAAAGAAGCTCCCTTTTTGTTTCTTATTCACCATATCTTGGAGAGCTGTTTTGTTTATCAGAAAAGTGAAAAAAAAAAATACCTGCGCCAATGTAGGAGACTCTTGGGGGTTGTCCTTGTTTCTTTCTTTTCTCTCTCCCTCCTTAACATCTTTTTAGAACCTTATCCTCCATATTCTCTCTCTCTTAAGTTTGCTCTTATTCTGTAGTTACCACTTCTTTAGGACTCATTTGTCACTTACCTACCTTGATAATCCTATGTGTGAGTTTGTGTGTGTGTGTGTGTGTGTGTGTGTGTGTGTGTGTGTGTATACATGTGGCCAAAAGATAGTTTTTATTTTCTTTTGATTGATTCCTTTTGTTTTGTTTTGATTTAGGGCAGCTTCTTTCCTTGGTCTGGACTTGCAAATAGGCTGAACTGACTGGCCAATGAGCCTCAGGGATTTGTCTGTCTCTATTTACCCAGTGCTGGAATTAAAAGTGCACAGTACCCTGCCAGACTTTTTTTTTTTTTTTTTAACATGGCTAACATGGCTTCTGGAGAGCAAACTCAAGTCCTCATGTTTATAAGGCAAGCACTATACCTACTGAGCCAAACTCACAGACCCTAACTTGATAACTTCCTATTCAGCTATTTTGACCCTGAAAAATCTCTATGGTGTTAGTGTTCCTTCTAAATTGCTAATTGAAAGCACTGGTTAACTGCTTCAAATCTTTTTTTAAATTTTATTTTTCTTTTTAATTTATTTATTATGTACCAGATCTCATTATAGATGGGTGTGAATCATCATGTGGTTGCTGGGAATTGAACTCAGGACCTCTGAAATAGCAGTCAGTTCTCTTAACCTCTGAGTCATCTCTCTAGCCTGGCTTCAGATCTTGGAAGCTTTCGAAGTTTTCCCTGCTTTCCTCCTGCTCATCTTGTCAGCCTCTCCTCTTGCCTACATCACTCCTTTAGTTGACTTATCTCAAGTTCAAATAGCTTCTGAGATGTGTTCTCTAGCCCTATTATCTGAGTGACCCTTCTGAGTTCCACTTTGCCTGCTTTTATACCTGTACTAATGACAAAATATGGTAATGTTTCACTCCTGTTTAGGACCTAGTTCACCATATGTTACCCAAATATGTAGGTACCCAAGGAATCTATGTTCTCAAAAAGCTTCATGTGAGGCTAGGCTTGGAATCTCTTTGTGAAGCAAGAGGTAGGTGGATCTCTGAGATCAAGGCTAGCCTGGTCTACATAGTGAGTTCTAGGCCAGTCAGGATAACAAATACCTATTTGAGAAGAACTGGAAGATGAAGATGGAAGTAAAATGAGAAGTCCAAAATTAGAACTACAATTAAAGCCTCTTTTATTAACCTACGTATCCATAAATTACTGAATTGTTAAAAAAAATGCGTTGCACAAATACACGATGGAATACTGGTCATCAATAGCAGACAGTGATGTACCGTCATTTCCAACAAGACTTGGAGGACTTGGAGGACTTGCACAGACATGTCTCAGTAGAATCAGAGAAAGAGAAGAATGGTGATTTGGGATCGGAAGATGTTGGTGGGAGGGTACAAAGTTCCCATACTTAGTAAGTTCTGGAAATCTGTGATGTACTAAGTATGTTTTAAATATCCACAGAAAGATGTAGATAGACCTAAAATATCTATTGAATTTTGGAATGTTCACAGCTTAAAAGATGTTCTGAAGTAAGTTCAAGGGGAGAGATGACATCTGACACCTGCTATGAGTGTGCAGGAGAGTAAGTTACCTTTTCTTCCAGAACAGCTTCCCTAGCCTACCGCAGGTACTCAGGGTGATGAAGGATCACCATGGTCCAGACCTATAAATAATTTGCAGTATATTTAGAGCTTTCAGATATGTTTCAGTCATTCTTTTTGTATATGCTAATAAGCTCAGTAGCATGTCTTAGAAGTAACTGTAAATGGCAGTAACTTGGAGGATCCATTGTTGCTTGTCAGTATTTTTAGTGGTAAAGCCGTAGTACTCTTCTGTTTGTTTTCCTCCTTTCTCTGCTTGTTCAAGATCCTAGGAGGCCAGTCCTGTGCACAGGGCTCCTATGCCAGCTGACTTCTAGGCAACTACTGCCAGAGCAACATAAAGGCCAGAAGGTCAGGTCAGGTCACTCTTCTTCAGGTCCTTTAACTGTTCATCCCATTGCAACAGCTTCTGTCTTGCAACACTTCACTAATAGCTTACAGTTCCCTCTGTGCTCTGGAAAAGGCTTGGCCTCCTTATCTCACTGCTAGATAGACGTTGTGTGTCCATTTACTCTGCTCATGCCACTGTATTATATTTCTTTGTGTTTGAGCTCTGTAGGATAATGTTTCTTCTTTCCAGATCTGACTGATGACTAAATATATGTGACAGTAAGAGATGCAATGTCCACATCTTTTAGAGCATGTATTGCTCATTTTCATCCCAGTGCTTAGCAGAAGTGTCTGGTCCACAATAGGCAGTGTCCAGCTTTTCATTTTAGTAGAATTCTGAGTGAGCTGAGGACTTAAGCGCTCCTGATGGGATTCTGCACTCCCACTACTACTAAAAGCAGGTTTCCATTTCCTCACAGCCCGGGTGTGACAACTCAAACTGCGCAAGGCCCTCCAACATGTGTAAAATCACTTGGAGTTCAAGTTACTTTTAAAGCTTTGTTTCCCCATTTATCACAGATTTTTGAAACTGGCTTCCATCTCCTTTTTTTATTCATTCATCATTGATTAGACTTGATTTTGTGTGATTTTTTTAAGTTACAAAAGAATTATATGTAGTTGATAGAAGTTCAGCTATTCCAAGAGGTACCCTTGCTCCCAAGTATAAACACTATTATCAGTTTATTGGGTAGCTTTCCAAACCTTTCTCTTATAATGTAAGTGGAAAGCTAGCCATGGACTCTTTTGTTTTTCCATAATTAATATTTGCTTATGTTCTTTGTTTTCTGTGTGTAGAACTAGCATATATTTAGATTATCAATCAATCTGCAAATAAGACACAGAAACATTTTAGTGTAACTAGTGATCTCATTGTACTTTAATGACTAGTATTATCTTTCTTATTGAATTAAAATGCCATCACTAGTGTGTGATAAATTGCTTATGTTCATTCTGGGTCTGCTTCTGGTCTGTGTTTGGTGTGTGGTGTGGGTGGGTGTGCACATACTCATAGCAAGAAATTTAGATTTGGAATTACATGTGTTTCTAAATTAGGTGAGGGAATATGATGATATTTTTGATTGTGGATGCTACTTGGGGACAATGTTATTTCATTGCTTTGTATGAAGGTGCCTCTAAAATCATTTTAGGAAATGGGTTTTATTTTGTCATATTGAGGATTGACCTTGTGGTCTTATGTATACTAAGCAAGCACTATATCACTGAACTATCTCTCTAGCCTTTGTAGATTTTATTTTATTTTTGTACTTTAAAGTATTCTCTTCAAGTTTCACCATTGACCATGAGCTCACTGTGTAACCCAAGCAGGCCTCAAACTTACGATTCTCCTGACTTAGCCTCCCAAGAAGCTGAGTGATTTAGTGACTTTCTCTTTGGGGAAAATTTACCTCTATGTTGACCTTGGACATAAACATTATAATTAATTTTAATCTATTTCTACAACCAGTTTCTTTTTTTTAATTTTTATTTATTTATTATGTATACAATATTCTGTCTGTGTGTATGCCTGCATGCCAGAAGAGGGCACCAGACCTCATTACAGATGGTTGTGAGCCACCATGTGGTTGCTGGGAATTGAACTCAGGACCTTTGGAAGATCAGGCAATGTTCTTAACCTCTGAGCCATCTCTCCAGCCCCCTCTTTCAGCCATTTTAGATTCCTTTGTTGAGAGTTCTCTGTTTAGGTCTGTACTCCATTTTTTTGTTTGTTTTATTGGATNTTGTGAGCCACCATGTGGTTGCTGGGAATTGAACTCAGGACCTTTGGAAGAGCAGGCAATGCTCTTAACCTCTGAGCCATCTCTCCAGCCCCCTACAACCAGTTTCATTTAAAAATACTTTGTTTCCATTTGTCATTTTTCCCTTAAATAGATTATTCGTCGTCAGTAATTTTTCCTTATGAAATTAATGACTGAATAAGAAATTGACTTTAAACCAATCCTTTCCATTTGTTACAGGAGTGGATTTGTCAAAGATAGAAAGACATATTGATGTAGCCAACTTCCTTCTAAGACTGGATTTTAAAAAAGACATTAAGCAAATACTCCTATTTCTTAAAGATTTGGGTTTAGAAGATAGCCACCTGGGACCATTCCTGACAAAAAATTATGCTATTTTCTCTGAAGATCTTGAAAATCTTAAGACAAGGTAAAGTTTGAAATGATTTCCACATAACCTAGGAAGTGCTTATGGAAGAATTACTCATGTATGTTTGAGAATTTTTTTAGTCTGCTATTCAAGGATCTATTGAGTGACTATGAGTGGTTCTTTCAGTTATGCACTTTTAATGCAAATAGAGTAAAATAGTTGTTTTGTCAACTGTCAGTTGTTTTTCTTTTTAACGTATTAATGAATTAGTATTGAAATACTTCTCTTCAGAACCTGGAAATGTCTCTCTAAAATCTCTACTAACAAATAATAAATTATCTAAGTACACTTACAAGTTCATAGATTGTGGCTGTTGTGATTGTTTTCTTTACTTTTTCTTGTTTGGAGACATGGTCTCATTATGTACCCCTGACTGACCTTGAACTCATAACCCTCCTACTTTGGCCTTCTAAGTACTGGAGTTATAGATGTGTGCTGTCATACCTAGCATTTCTAATTTTTGATAGCAGACATTTAGTATTCTTTGAGCAATTTGTTTATAATATAATATAATTTAATTTAATATATTATATTATGTAATTTAATAAAAGTTAAAACATTTCCATAAGTTGAACTCCACCCAAATTCCCAAATATTGTTTATAAATGTTTATTTACATTTAAAGGAGGATATGCTCTAGAGATAAATACAATGCATTGGTATGGATCTTGGTCTATTGATACAAATTTAAGATCAATTTTGTTTTATATATATGTATGTGTGTGTGTGTGTGTGTATATTTCTGCTCTTGATTAAGGTATTGTGTTTGTGCAGCTCATTTAAAATGTGACATATAATTAAGAAATACAGGTTATATAGTCAGACTTGTAGTCATGTCAGTTAGGTTTTCTTGATATATAGAAATATATTTCAGTTAGATAAATAATCTTTCAATTTTTCAAAGACCTAAAGAATATGACATTTTAAATGTTTTAAGAACTTATGACTTTTCATGACAATGAGACACATCTGCTCCTGTTGGCATTGAAAAGGCTTCTTATGGAGCTGGCTAGCCATTTGGGCAAGAAAATGCTCTTGCCTGGACTACTTAATGGTGTGCTGTATGAACTAGACATGCAGAAATAGAGGAAAACGTAGGTGGGGTCAGTGAGAAACCATGTAGCCACCAGAGGAGACAGACACTGGTACCGGTAAATCATGAGCCTCATGGTAAAATATAAAATAATAGAACGGTTAATTTAAGATGTAAGAACTAGTTAGAAATTTGCTTAAGCTATTGGCCAAACAGTATTGTAAGTAATGTAGGTGCTGTTTGATTATTTGGGGTCTGGGCATCCTGGAAACGAATGAGCAGTCCTTTACCTACACCACGTGGTGGCTCAACCATCTATAATGAGATCTGGTGCCCTCTTCTGGCATGCAGGCATATATGGAGGCAGAACACTGTATATATAATAAATAAATCTTAAAAAAAAAAAAAAGAAGAAGAACAAGAAGAAGAAGAAGAAAAAGAAAAATCCCTTATAGGTATACCCAGCAACTTGGGATTAGTTGATTCCAGGTGTAGTCAGGTTGATAGCCAAGACTAGTTGATGACTGTTAGAGCATTTATAAACAGTTTTGCACTTCATTCATAGAGAGTTATTAATCTGTGAAAACATTTACTGTAAGTTGTTGATGTATTACACATAAATATACATAATACCACTCAGAACATGGCCCTGTTCTTAAGTTAATTCTGACTTCATCATGTAATGTATTCTGAGACACATTGAGTGGAAATACTATTCTGTTTGCCTTATTACCCAAATCACAACTATCACTCATAACTGTTGGCATTCACCCCAGTGAAATGCCAGGACCCCTCAGTTCCACCTCAGTTGGACATTTCTCTCAGTCTCTGCCTAGGGTAATTTTCCTCTGGTCCTGCCAAGATCACACTTATCTCCTCTTGCTGCTCAGTAACAATCCCTGTAGATCAGTGGTTTTCAACCTTCCTAATGCCTTGACCATTTAGTACAGTTCCTCATGCTGTGGTCATCCCAACCATAAAATTATTTTCATTACTACTTCCTAACTATAATTGTGCTACTGTTATGATTTGGAATGTAAGCATCTGATATGCCACCCCTGTGAAAGGGTCGATTAACCCTCCCCTAAAGGGGTTTCCACTCACAGGTTGAAAACAAGTGCTCTAGGCGGTTCTCCACATTGAGATTGAGCCGGTAAGGGTTTGGTAGTTTCTTGAGTTAATAATAAACTAATTCCTTTTCTGTGAGGTGAGAAAAAAATGAAACTCAAAACATCTGCATTTCTTACATTAAACATCTTACATAGTTAAGGCCCTGGACTAGGCATCAGACTTAAAAGACTGATGCTTTCTTGTTATGGGACTTAACGGCTCCTGTGATACAAACTTTCACGTGGCACAGGCAAAGGGTGGTTCTAAGAACTTCACACTGAGCATCCTGTCTTCAGGTATAGATTCCTTCACCATTCAAAAGTCGGTTTGCCTCATTGCTCCAGATTTATTCCAGGAAAGCATGAATATCAGGCAGTGGGAATCACTTGAGAGGTTTCACATAATTATTACATGAGGTATAGAAAGTTTAAGTAATTTTCCCAAGATTACACACATAGTATAGATGGCAGAGCTAGTATTCCAACCAAGATGGCCAAATTCCAGAATCTTGACTGCTTACTGTATAAAGCATCTCCCTACATTTAATTCTGTGAAAGAAACCTGTGTTAAGGAAGCAAGTTTCTTGCTCAAGTTGCCTGTCACATGTTCCTGACTGGGTAGAGAAATGTTTATTTGAATTTTTGTAGTATTTCATCTCTGTATACTCAAAAATATGAATGATAAACAGTAAGTTTCTACTGAGTAGGCAGGGATATAAAATATTTAATTAAAACTTGATTTTTGGCTTTGCTAGATATAGCAGGCTTATTTTCTACACTATCCATAATAGCACCAATTTTATGTACTTATTTTCTTTTCAGTGAAAATAATTTAGTGTATAAAATTGCAGGTCCTTTGTAGAATTTCCAAATGAATCAACTGTATGTAGTTTATATAAATATATATTGTTTTGTGTGAGGCATGTAATGCATGCTTGTAATCCCAGCACTTGGGAAACTAAGCCCAGAAAATGAAAAGATCAAGGCTAACCTGGGCTAAGTAATAAGACTCTGTCTCAAAGCCAAAAATTTTGGCTGGAAATAGATGGCTCAGTGGATAAAGTGTTTGCCATCCAAGTGTGAGAGCCAGAATCCACAAAAAGCCAGGTGCTTTGCCACATATCTGTAATCTCAGCCAGCTTTTGGTGGTGGGAGTCAGAAAATAGAATCTTCTGGAGCTCACACCATAGCTAACCTGGCTTATGTGGCTGTGAGCAATGGGAGACCCTGTCTCAAAATAAGGTGGAAGGCTAAGGCCAACCCCTAAGATTGCCCTCTGACTTCCACTTGTGCCCCAAGGCATGTGTATGCGCCCCTCCCCCATCATAGACATATAATAATGGTTTGTTTAATTTAAAGATCTACCTGAAGCATATTAGAATTATTTTCTGATTTAAAGTAAATGGAAACTAATAAAAAATTGTCAGTGCTTTTCTTGAAAATGTGTCCATATTTGGGATATTACAGAGGGTTTTATTGGGGAGAAGGTGGTTTTAGAGACAGGGCTTCTCTGTGTAGCCCTGACTGTCCTGGAACTTGCTCTGTAGACTAGGCTGGCCTCAAACTCAGAGATCCACCTGTCTCTACTGGGATAAAGGAGTGTACCACCACCACACAGCTTACAGAGTACTTTTATTGATCTTTTTTTATGAGAAGTTATAGGGTCCTTAAAAAAAAAATTTTGCGCTGAGTAGACTCAGAAGTTTCTATTTATATATACATATGTGTGAGTATATATATATGTAAAAATCATTAAAAAGAGATGAGGACGGGACGCAGGAGAAGTGGGGTAGAAATTATGTACAGTACTCCTGTTTGTACTCAAGGTCTCAAAACAAGTTTAGATATAACCTTAGAAATTAGCATAATAAATTTATTTTTATAGGAAATGTTTATCATGCATATGTTTTTTATTATTATTTCTCCAGAGTAGCTTATCTACAGTCAAAACATTTCAGTAAGACAGATATTGCGCGGATGGTCAGAAATGCACCATTTCTGTTGAGCTTCTCCGTGGAAAGACTGGATAACAGACTGGGGTTTTTTCAGAAAGAGCTTGAACTGAGTGTGAAGAAGGTAAATAAATGGATGGATAGATAGATAGATAGATAGATAGATAGATAGATAGATAGATAGATAGATAGAGGAAATGTATTTTCTCTTTTAGTAACCTTTAAATGTCATGTTTCTAAGTGTCTGACCTACACAGATCCTATAAATGCATTATACTTTCTGTACAAAAATGTGTTAGCTTGATAGATTAAAAAGGAGGCTCCATCACTTTATAGTATACCATCAATAGCTTCTTAAATTCTGATTCCATGTTAGATTTCTCATCAAATAATGTTAGGTTGATACATATTTCCAAACTTTTTGTCATTTCTTTGATGGGGTCATATTTTAAATTTTAGCTTGGCATTCCTTGTAATGTCTTAGTTTTCAAAACTAGTTAAATATTCATGTATAGTGATGATAATTACTATGTTTTAACTGTAGACTAGAGATCTGGTTGTTCGTCTTCCAAGGCTACTGACAGGAAGTCTGGAGCCTGTGAAAGAAAATATGAAGGTAACATATCTTCAAGCTATGAGAAGCTAATTTCTTTACATTCCTGTTTTGTTTTGTTTTGTTTTGTCTTATTGATATTTATCGAGCTCTGTCTTTTTCTCTGCTTCCCTCCCTGCCTTTCCCCTTCTCCTTTAATCCTCCCCCAAGGTCCCAATTTACTCAGGAGATCTAGTCTTTTTCTACTTTCTACTTCCCATATAGATGAGATCTATGTAAGTCTCTCTTAGTGTCTGCATTGTTGTCAGGTTCTCTGGGATTGTGGTTTGTAGGCTGGCTTTCACTCACACTGAGGCTGTTTCAGATTGGATCACTGTCTCACTGTTGTTCCCCAAAGTCAAGCCTCCAGTGTACCTCAGTTTCAAATAACATGTTATCTTTCAAGATTGCAGAGAGTCTCCGCATACCAGAGTGCAAATGGACAACGTGAGATTCCTGTCCACCACTGGCCCAGGAATCACTGTCTCACCAAAACCTGTAGTGGGTTTTGAGGGCTGTGTAGGCTGTAGGTGTGTCTTGAGGGTAGGAGTCTGCCTGTCTTGGTAGTTGTTCGTTTCCTCTCATCTCTTTGCAGTCAAGTCTGTTTTTTCTTATGACTCTTCTCCATAACTTCACACGGGGGCTTCTAGTCCAGCACCTTGTCTAAAAACCTAACACTGATGGCTTGTGCCAGTCCATACGGGCCTTTTTTCTTTATGTGTTATTCCATCTTACGTTTCTTTTTATATGGACCTCATGACCATCAATGTAGAGGAGCTTTTGCTTGGGTGAGGGGTTTGAAATTTGGGTGACCCCAACCAGTGAGCTATAATCCCATAAAGGGCAGTGATACAAATGCCCCCAAATTTTAAAAGGTCATTATTTTAACTTTAGAAGAATCAGTTTGCACTACAGCATAGTACCAAAAGACTATTTCTTCTCATGACTCTAAGAATTTACTTTCTTGTAGGTTTATCGCCTTGAACTTGGTTTTAAACATAATGAAATTCAGCATATGGTCACCAGAGTCCCAAAGATGCTAACTGCAAACAAAAGGAAACTTACGGAAACTTTTGATTATGTACACAACGTGATGAATATTCCCCACCACATCATTGTCAAGTTCCCGCAGGTAACATATCTCCCAGCTCTCTCAGACAGCTGCCCTTGTTCTGCACTCAGTCTTCAGGTGTGGTGCGGTGTATTTATTTGTAGCAAGTTCGCAGCTGCTGGGCTCCTAAGAAGACTCGATTTGTCTCTTCCCTTGTAACTTTTACCTACTCTTCCCTTCGCCTGTTGGAATCAGGAGAAAACTCAAGCATAGTCTCTTGGACTTTTCTCCATTAAATTTAAAAAATATTGTTTTATTTGTTCATGATATAGAGATGTGAAAAGATATATGACCTTAATAACTCTCAGAACTAGATTGTATTTAGTCCACTTCCTTCACATAGAGGGATGTTTATTTGCCCATCTGAATAGCCCTTAATATAGGATGATGCTGGCACATTATAAAAAAGTATAGGAGGCCTAGAATTGTTTGACTCCAGCTTATGGAATAATTATAAGTAATCTATGAAAAAGCAGTGACAGTTTCTTGTCTCCTGGGGCAATAGATTATTGAGAGTGGGTTATATGGAAACCTGACCTTGTCCTACCCAGTAGGTGTAACTATCTTTCTCATTAGACTTTCCTTGGGGCCACCAACTCCCTGATATTGACAGAGACTTATTATTAATTATGAAAGCTTGGCCTTTAGTAGCTTAGGCTTCTTCCCAACTAGTTCTTATAACTTAAATTAACCTATTTTTATTAATCTATGTTCTGCCACATGGCTTTTACTTATCCCCCATTCTGTACACCCAACTTGTTCTACATCTCACTGGCCTCTCATCTCTGCTTCTCTCTCTTCCCCAGTTCCTCTCTCTCCCCAGAAGCCCTGCCTATTCTCTCCTGACTAGCTTTTGGGTATTCAGCTCTTTATTAAATCAATCAAAAGTTACGTTAGCTAGAAACATATCTTTACAGTGTACAAAAAGATCATCCCACAAGTGGGGTCCAGTCATTCATTACAGAATGGACCATCTGCCCTGGGCTAGAATGTGTGTGAGCACTAAGACTAAAGAACTCAATCATATGTGGCTTGTATGAGAGGCAGAGATTTAAAATAAGCTTACCCAGTAGTAGAGGGCTCAATGGGCAATTAATTCAGTAAATAGGAGAGAAAAAACCATAGAAATAATACCTATTGAGTTCATACTGCTTTGTGTGTATGGACTCTTTATAGTTACTCTTCCAGAAATCAACCCTATTTGACAAAAAAAGGAAAACAAAGGGACAATGTGAGATTCCTGTCCACCACTGGCCCAGGAATCACTGTCTCACCAAAACCTGTAGTGGGTTTTGAAGGCTGTGTAGGCTGTAGGTGTGTCTTGAGTGTAGGAGTCTGCCTGTCTTGGTAGTTGTTCATTTCCTCTCATCTCTTTGCAGTCAAGTCTGTTTTTTCTTATGACTCTTCTCCATAACTTCACACGGGGGCTTCTAGTCCAGCACCTGTCTGCAAATCCACTGATGGCTTGTGCCAGTCCATACCGGTCTCCTTTTTCTATGTGTTATTCCATCTCATGGTTCTTTTTCTGTGAACCTCATGACCATCACTGCAGATACACAAAGGGATGTTTTATTCTAGAAGCATACCAATGTCACATCATAGCAGCATATGTGGTCTTTCTGTGGTCACTGTTCTCAAGTTAATTTTCAACACTTGTTTTTCTTCATGTCTCTCCTTGTGCACAATTATCACTTGGTACACTGGGAAAGAAATCTAAAAGTATGTTCCCCATGGAGTGTCCCACAGCCAAGAACGTGCTTGAGACCACCCCTTCAGGAGCCCCAGCTCCTTATGCTGCAGACTGTCACTCCAGTGTGAGCCCTTCTCTTGTCCTCCCTTCACCTCTGTAGCAGCAGGCTTTAGGCACTTAGCTGTCTCACGATTCCTTTGTCAAATGGCTGTGCTTTCCTTAGTCCTTGGGCATTTTAACAGGAAGAGGCATGCTTCCCCTCTTCACCTCCCAAAGGGGCAGCCTCATTTTATTTTGATTCGGGGGGGGGGGGTAACAGAATTTAAAGATCAAAAAAAGAGACAATTCCCTTTTGCTGACAGAGATCTTGCTCTCTAATGTTGGTTCTAAAAAACTTGTTAAAACAGATTTCTGGGCATCATTCCCAAGTTACAGATGAGGTGGTTTTGGGGTGAAGCCTGAGGATTTGCTCTTCTGATGCTCTCCTGCTTTAGCTTAGCTTACCAAGTGCTGTGATTGCAGGTGGGCATCACTATACTCAACTCCTAATTTCTTACCTAATAATACGTGTGTGCTGGGAATCAAACTCAGACCCTCTCCCATCCTACACATTTATCTTTAAATCGATCTACTCCCTTAGCCTCTTTAACTATAATTCTGAGCAGAAACCATATAACTTAAATCCTATAGCATTAATCATATTTATTGAACATACAGTCATTGTAACTAACTTATTAAAGTAGGTAACCAAGAAAATTTGTTAGTATTTCAGCTTTTTATTGTAAATTTCTTTCTTTTCCAGGTATTTAATACAAGAATATTTAAAATTAAAGAAAGACATTTGTTTCTTGTCTACTTGGGAAAAGCACAGTATGATCCAACAAAACCTAACTATGTCTCTTTGGACAAGGTCGTATCTATTCCTGATGAAGTATTCTGCAAAGAGATTGCCAAAACTTCAGTAAATGATTTTGAGAAATTCTTAAAAACACTTTAGTTTTTGATTAAAAGTTAAATATATTCTTGTAAACTAAATGTATACATGAATAAATCACTGTATTTTAAAAAATAAATGTCTCAGGTTTCAATATTGAAAACATTTTTTTTCATAATTCTGATTTTTGGTACTTGTTTGGTTTGGTTGGCTTTTTGTATTTATTATTTATTTTATTAGAAGAATTACATCACTTTCCTGTTCCCTTTCCTCCCTCCAGACTCTTTCAGGTACCCTTTCTCCCACCCTTTTCATACCCTCCCTCAATTTGATAACTTCTTTTTATTACTGCTAAGTGCATATATACATGTATATATGTGCATGCACAAATATATAAGCACAGTCTTCTGAGTCTTATTGCTTTTGTGTATATGGTTTCAGGGCTCATCATTCTGCATTGGCCAACTGCATTAGTCATTTTTCTGTTGCTGTAAAGAGACACCAGGACCAAGGCAACTTTTATAAAACAAAGCATTTCATTGGGTGGTGGTTTACAGTTTCAAAGGTTAGTCCTTATCATCATGGCAAGGAGCATGGCCGTACCCAGGCAGAAAATAGCTGAGACCTCTACATCCTGATTGATAGGCAGAGAGGAAGAGATTGCGCCTGGCATGGATCAAAGCCTACTCTTGGTGACAGACTTCCTCCAAAACATTCACACCTCCTAATCCTTCTCAAATAGTGCCACACCCTGGTAACTAATACTTAAACCACTACACTAATCAATACAGAGGCTAATCCCAGAGTCATTAGTTACCTATAATTATTTGTCTAAGGATGGGACCCCTCGAAAGTTTCCCCCTCCCATGTTGGCATATCCATTGATACTGCCATTCATTCCAGTCGTTTATGCTGCCGTTTCTAGGAGAGATTGTTTTACAGCAGACTTCTTAGTGTACTGACGCTTAAACTTTTCTGTCTCCTTTTCCTCTATCTTCTCTGAGCCACAGGCACAGGAGCTGTGTTGTAGATGTATCCATTGAGGCTGATCTTTCCACAATCTGTTGACTCCCGCATTGTATCCAGTTGTGGTTTTCTGTGATGGTCTCCATTTACTATAAAGAGAGGCTTTTTTTTGATGAAGGTAGTAGCTGCATTTATCTCTGGGTATAAGGATAAGATTTAGAATGTAGTTAAGTAGTTATGCTGGTCTAATAAAGTGGTGGTAGTGAGTATTCCAGTCTTTGCAGAAATACCCAGCCAAGTCAAAATTGAGAATTAATGTGTTTTAAACCACTAAATTAGAATGTGGTTTATTGTATACCAGAGTTCTGTGTTGTATCAGATATCCTGAACGACTACTATGAGTAAAGTAACTAAGTTGATGATTGCTCAGGGCCAGATATAGTGTCTTTCCTATTACTTATTAACTTGATATTTAGTGTCCTAAAATACATTGGTTAATGTGACATAAATGTGTGAAATGAATAAGCAAAGAAACAGTCTATGTCTAAGAATGACAATTCACCTTTGTGAGCAATCCACTCAGTATCACTATAGGTTAGCTTGGGACTAAGGCAATAGCTTAGTCAGCCAAGTGCTGCTCACACACGAGGACTTCAGTTTAATCCCCAGAATCCATGTAATAACTGAGGCCTCCAGTGCACGTATAATCTCAGTGCTGGGGAGATGGAAGCAGAAAGCTCCCTCAGGCTTGCTGGCCAGCTAGTCTTGTCCAAATTGGTGAGCTCCAAATTCAATGAGAGATCCTAACTAAGCAAAGGTGAAGAGTGGTTGAGAAAGACATTCAGCTTAGGCCTCTGGCATGCATACACTTGCACACATACATGCACACATATTGACACACAAACATATACACGGAGGCATACAAAGAATAGGTTAGTTGTGCTGCTGTAATGGACAATCCTAAAATTTTAAGCAATTTAAAACCATAATTATCTGTTTCTTGAGCATATCTATCTTGAGATTACAAGTGGTTTAATGGAACAGATTGATGCATCCTAGATGTCTTCATTATGACTGGGGTGTCACCAGTCTTCTAAAAGGAAAAGAAATGTTAAAGATTACTCTTTAAAACTTGCTTTTTTTGTGGAGGTGGGGGGCACCAAAGGATCACATATATGTGTCTAAAATTTAAATAGTCAAAGTAATGTAATCTCTATGCCAGGAGGAAAGAAATAAAATTTTTTAAAAAATATTAAGATTTATTATAGTAATTTGCATGTATATATGTGTGAATGTATGTTCATACATACAGAAGCCAGCAGAGGACATCAGATCTCCTAAAGCTAAGAGTTACAGATGGTGATGAGCTGCCTGACATTGATGCTGGAATCTAAACCCAGGTTCTCTGGAAGAGCAGCAAGTGTTTGTATCCACTAAACCATTTCCCCAACCCCCTAAATATATCTTAGGCGTAATATATATATATATATATATATATGTATATATAATATATATATTGTTTTAGGTGAGTGGGTGGTGATTGATCCAGAATGGAGTCAAATTCAGTATGTAGACAACTACAACCTAGAACTTGCAGTGATCCTCCTGCCTCAGCTTACTGAATTCTAGGATCATAGGCATGTGCTCCTGCTTTAAAGTTAATGTTTTTAAAACTTATCTGACCTAACTTTCTACTAAAATGGTTTGATATGGATCCTTAGGTGGAGAAAGTGAAGCCTAGAGGTTTAGTTTTCTGGGATTAGTTGCGCAGCATATGATCCTAGAAATAAAGAAGCCTGTATTTGAACATGGATTTCTCAATTCTAGAAAAAAAAAAAAAAAGTAGATTCATCCCAGTTCATTGAATTCATTGTCTTTGGTTATGATCATTTATGTTGTCTAAACTTCCTGAGACTCAGCTTCTCTCTCCAATACTGAAGTGTGTGAATACAGACACATTTCTGTACCTGAAGAGCCCAAATCTATGGATTCAGATTGGGGAGGGATATTTGTGTATTGAACATGTATGTACATTTTCCTGTGCTATTCCCAAAATAATGCAGCGTGACAGCATTTTATATCCTGTTTTAAAGGTAATCTAAAGGTGATTTAAAGAATGCAGGAGATGTATGTGGATTGTATTAAAACACCGCACCATTTGACATAAGGAATTCGGGCATCAAAGGAGTCCTTCCATACTGAGGACTGTGTGCCTGAAAACCATCTACCACATTACCCATCTCTTTTATTAATATCGTAAAAGTACCTTCCTGTAACAAAACCTTGAATAACATCGTCTCCTAATATCTCAGTCACTGTTTTTCCCATTGTATCAAAGAAAAAAAAGTTTCTTGAAACAGAGAGCGCAAAATCATCAGCCCAAAGTAGGGACTTCACTCAGTCACCTAAGCCTTCCGTGGGCCGTCAGAGCTGCGCCTGCTCGGGCGCCCGCCCCTCCCCGCCCCTCCCCGCTCCTGCTTCTCGCCACACACCCGAAAGTAAGCACGACGCCTGCGCACGAGCCCTCTCTCCCCTCCCCCGTCCCCAAGGTTTGCCTGACGCCTGCGCTAGAGCCCCGGGTGTCCTCTAGGACTTACCCAGAAGGCAGCGCTTCGATCTCAGGTCATCATGGCGGGCAGACCTGCTGGTAAGTGACTGGTTTTCCCTAGTGGATGTCGCGGGGCGGTTTTCAGTCCTAGCATCTTGCTCCCCTTCTGCTCTAACAAATTAGTCACTTTGAGGGTAAGGGACGTGGCGTCCCAGTCCAGCTCCAGCTCAGGTTTTGCTGAGCCAGGCCTGGCCAGCCTGAGGTCTGGAACGGGACCTCTGCGGAAGGAGCCCTCCATGGCTGGACAGCCGGTCCGGACTCCTTCCCCTCGGCCTTAGGACAGCTTGGGGAAGTGAGGAGGTGAGTGGAAGTCTGCCGCTGTGGACTGAGGGAGCCCTTGGAGACAGACACGGTCCTCTGCACTAGAAATCCTACCTTTTTCATGCTGGTGACATTGATCGGAGCAAATAGCTCTCTGAACTAGTCCCCAGGAACTTTTGTCAAAATTAGAGGAAGATTAGATAGGTTTATAGCTTTAGCGAGGTGTATCTGGAACATGGGATGCAGAGCTGGAACGACCTTTTTTTTTTTTTTTTTTTTCTTTTTCCTGTAGGCTTAGAACGAATTTGTGGGATAGAATGCCAGAATATTTAACTAATTCACTCTTTGCCCTCTGGTGCTTTAAGTTGGAATAGCTTTTAAAAAACAAAACTAGTACCCTTCTCACAGTCCCTAGAAATTGTGAAGGTCACCCACTTGACAAAAATTTAAAGAATGGTACTAAATTTAAGGTATTCTGTACCGGTGTTCCTGTTTAATACTAGAGACCTGATTTCAATATAGATCAGATTGATTCCCTTCCGTGAGCCTGCTTCCTTTTCTGCAACATGCTTTTAACCTAGCTAATGTGGAAATGCTGAGCAGAGTAGTGCCTGGCACATTATAAGTGTTAAATTTAATCGTTATTATAATTACTGCTATGTTTACAGTTTAGCTCCTGTGTGTTTGTTTTTAGATTTATTTTTAATTCTTTAAATTTTATGTTTGAATTTTTTGAGCCAGTCTTGAATTCACTGTGTACTGAAGGATGACCTTGAAGTTCTGATCCTTCTGCTTCCCTAAAAATGCTGGAATTGCTGGAATACACCACCACACCCATTTTATGTCCTGCTGGAAGGCAGGACTTTGTGGTACATGCTATACCAACTGAGTGATTCGCCCTTAACTGTTTTAATTTTCCCTTAGAAACAATTTTATTTTAATTTCTGAGGTTGGAGGAAGCCATATAATAAGGTGTACAAAGTCAGAAGGAGCTAATTGAGAACTTGCTTTTCTTCTTTGGTAAGAAACTAGCCCTAGCGACAATTTTAAAAGAAAGTTTAGACCATGAGAAGAGAACTCAGTTGATAAAATGCTTGCCTTGCAGTGCAAGCACATGCCTGAATTCAGTTTCCAGAACCCATGTTGTTTGTTTGTTTTTCAATAAAGCCTGAGTTCCAGACCTGCCAGTTACTTGGTGAGACCTGCCTGTTATGTGTTTAATCTTAGTGCTGGCAAGGTGGAGACAGGTGGATCTCGGGCTCTGATTGGCTAGTTATTTGGCAAATTTCAAGCCAGTGAAAGATGCCATCTTGTCAGACACTGTCCTGCTTCCTAGACCTCTTTGAGGTTACTTATTCATCAGGCTCAGCCTTGTTCCCCAAAGAATAATGAGTTGTTTTTGCATGGGTTATTTTGCTTGCTAGGCTTGAGCTCCAAGGCTGAGCTACATTCCCAGTCCATATTTTAGTTTTTCTTTGTGTACAAGATCTGGAATTTACGATCTTAAACTACCTCAGCTTCCCAAGTGCTGAAGTGTTACATACATGCTCTGTTACAATAAATTTTAACGTGGAGTATTCCTCCTTATTTGTGTTCAGTTAACTGTTTGGGAGGAGGAAAATGGGCTTTTTTTTTTACTATTGATTTTTAAATGATTAACTGATGTTGTAAAAGTTTTTCCAGTAATTATATTTTTAAAGTGATGGCCAAATGAAATTATGTAGACTAAAAGTTTTTGAGACTAGGACAGACCTGCCACCTAACCTGAATTCTCATAGCTTCACCCCCTTTAAAAAGAAAAATTTGTTTTTGCGACTACAAATGATTCGATGTTCCAGGTCTCTTTCCTGTCCCTTGTCCTCTCAGTTCTGATAGTAGCAGGTCAATGCAGAGGGCCTTTGAACTTTGAGAACCCAAAGTGTTAGGAAGTATTTCTGTGGATATTAGGCACCTTTAATTTTGAGCTCACGGTTTTCTCCCATGATGTCGTAAGTGAAATTATGCAAAGGAATATTCTTTCTTAGGTTTATAAGAGTATGAGAGTTCTTTGGTTATTGATGTATTCATTTGTAAGTATAGCAACTAACAGTGTGGTGATTATAGTTGCAGCATCAAGCAAGTGGCTGGATGGTTTTCGAAAATGGTATTATAATGCTGCTGGATTCAACAAACTGGGTGAGTTTCTGTTTTCTGTGGTCCCCTTGTTCCTGAATGCTGTGCTTTTTTAAAAATTCTTATAGTTCTAAAAAGATGTTTTATTTTGTTTTTGTGTGTATCAAATTTAAAATTAAACTATTTTGAGTTTTTCATCTTTTGAAGAGAGGGCTAAAATTCTAAATGCTTCTTTTCTTTCACATCTTTATATGTTTTGTGAGCTTTCTAAGAGCTATCTAATTTGCTCTGATCTTCACTTTGTGGTCTAGAAGCTGAATGGAAGCATCGGCAGATCTTAGGGGTCTTTAGTATAATTTTAAGTTCTTTATGACTTTAAAGAATTTATTATACCAGGTGTGCCTGTGGACATCAGAGGAGGACTTCTAGGATACAGTTCTTTCCTTCCTCCATGGGGTCTAGGGATCCAACTTGGGTCATTAGGCTTGTTCAGTAAAAACCTTCACCTGCCTAACCATCTCACTGGTCCTAGTTATTTAATATCTTCTTCATCTCAGAAGAGATGTGGTCTACTTGTGTTTTCAATGGCAAAATACACATTTTAAATATTTTCTGAACTGGGTCATATGAAATAGGAATTTTACGATAGTGGTTTTAAAGGCCCAGATATTCCTTCAAGAAATAACTCAGGTCTGAAATTCTTTTGGTTTCCATCTTATATAGTGATTTGGTGCTTTTTCAGTCAAGTCTTGAGTTTTAAATCATAAAGATATTTTGCTCTTTAGGAAAGAAAAATCCTGGGTGGAGGAGATGGTAATGACCTGAGTTCAGAACCCACATAAAAGTTGAAACAGGGTGACTGGAGAGATGGTTCAGAGGTTAAGAACACTAATTACTCTTCCAGAGGTCCTGAGTTCAATTCCCAGCAACCACATGGTGGCTCATAACCATTCATAATGAGATCTGGTGCCCTCTTCTGGCCTGCAGGCAGACATGCAGTCAGAATACTGTTTATACAATAAATAAATAAACATTAAAAAAAAAGTTGAAACAGTAGCACAAGAAGCTATAATCCCAGTGTGCCAGTCTGGGAAGTTTGGAGGCAGAGACATGAATCTCTAGAAGCTGGTGGGCTAGCTCTTGCAAGGTGGAGAGACAAGAACCAACACCTTAAGTTTACCCTTTGACCTCTACATGTATGTGGAGGGACAGGTATGCGCATGCACACACATACATGAAAAAACTACTAGGTATATGCCTATAATTTGCAATAGAGAGACAGAAGCAAGAAGATGGTTATTTCAAGGCTAATATGAGACTGAGGTCAGAGAAACAAGTTATTCTCTGAGTTCAAGGCCAGTTAGGACTACATAATGAGACTTTTTAAAAATCACTTTTAAAAAAATGGAGATAGCTGTTTAATCTGCTTTTTCTATTTCTATCACAGGTTTAATGCGAGATGATACACTACATGAGACTGAAGATGTGAAAGAAGCCATAAGAAGGCTTCCTGAGCATCTTTATAATGACAGAATGTTTCGAATTAAGAGAGCCCTGGACCTGAGCATGCGGCATCAGATCTTGCCTAAGGAGCAGTGGACAAAATATGAGGAGGTAGAGCAGGTTTGCTTTGTCTAACAGTGTTTATCACTCAGCATGCAGTCAGAGACAGGAGAAACACTCATTTGTACAGTGCTTTAGTGTTCTCCAACTCACCCTACATAAGTAGCATTTCAGCAGCCGAGTGAGGTGAGCTGAAATGACTTTGAAAACCACTAAGCTAGTCTTTAGTATGGAAGGCCTGGGCTAGATTCCAGGGTTTTTTTTTGTTTGTTTGTTTGTTTGTTTGTTTGTTTGTTTTGTCTTGAGGCTTTGTTCCCCCCTACTTCAGTTCCTTCTCTAATGCAAACAGTTTTAGTTATATCAAGACCCCTGAGTGATCTTCTAGTTCCTGGCATGGATATCGTTGAAACCTGGAAAACTTATAGGCATTGTTTTTTTTCCCCCTGGTACTCCTAACTTCCTCACTGCGTGATCTTTGTGAGGTTTTACAGTTAAAAAGCACATAGTTCCTAGAAGTTTCAGATTATATTTTCTTATGCTATAAGCAAAAAAGTTCTTTATAATGAATTTGAGGTTTAAGACCATTATTTTTCTTCATTCTTTAGGACAAATTCTACCTTAAACCCTATCTGAAAGAAGTTATTCGGGAAAGAAAAGAGAAAGAAGAATGGGCAAAGAAGTGATCTTGTGGTTGAGATCTGTGGATGTGCCTGGTCTCAGCATATTCTTATGAAATTGTTTCAACCTGAATCACAATTTAAGAATTATTTGTTCTGCAGATGTCTCACTTTAAATAAATGTGTATTGAAGCCATTCTTGGAATTTTCTAATTTAATTGAAAGTCTTGCTTTTGATAATTAATCATTAGAAAGTCTTACTTTTGCTAATTAATCATTTTTCTGACACAATTTTTTTTCAGACTTCTAAGATTTTAGTTGCTGCTTAGCTGCCTGAAGATGAGAAAGGCTGTTTTAATCATCTCTTCATTGGCTAGATAATCAACCAGATTGCTAAAGAATATAGCATTTTATATAAGCTTAATAGTCAGCTTTAGACTCCCTTTGTGGGGTAGTGAGACACTGGGAAGTCATAGCAAGACCTAAATTGCAGTTGTGAGATGAGGGAAGAGGCAACCAGCACTGAACAGATGGGCCATAGCTTCTAAAGTGACCGATGGAAATAGGGAAAGGTTTTCCAGGACTTGACACAGTCTTTCCTAACATTGTTCTCTAGATTTATTTTGCATCCTGCCATTTAGAAAAAGTATGATCCCAAGCTGGGCTTATATAACTTAACTGTGTATGTATAGATTCACATGCTCCTTCTTAATATGTGGATTAGAAAATTAAAAACACCCCCCCCCCCAAAAAAAAGAACAGGCATTAGGAAGGTAATAGGGAAAAAACCCAAAGATAAATTATATTTCCTTTTAAATGTTTCTTAAGTACTAGGTATTGAGCTAGACGTAGTATGCATGCCTTTAATCATATAGCACTCAGGAGGCAGGACAACCTGTTTGTTGTACATATTTGCGGAACACCCAGAGTCACACAGACCCTGTCTCAAAAACACTGTGCTTGCTGTCACATAGGCTGAATTGGCACCTCTTTTCAGGCATCCTCCAAATTACAGAGAAGGAGCAAAGCAACAACCTGACCCTTTGTTAGGGTAGAAACAGCCTGTCTGGAAGGTTATGTGATCACTTGAGGTGTAGCCTATGGCTTTAGAGCCTGGACACCATACCATACAGAAATATGGGCCTACAGAAGAGTAGGGACAGAGCTTTCTATTACATTTAAAATGCAGAAAACAAAATACAGGTACTTGCATATGCATTCCTTCAACCAAAAAAAAAAAAGTTCAAAAGACACTTAATGTTGGCCTCTACAAAATAATCCTAAAAGAGATTTAAAAACCAGATGTGCTCAACATGGAGACATACTTGTAATCAAAATCCCAGCACTTGGAAAACAGATGGCAGGCTTTTTAGTTCACGATCATCTGGGTTGTACAGTGAGATTGTTTGAAGAAACAAAGTATCTTAGAAGTTTTAAAATATTAGAAAGGTAGTTTATTGTTTATTAACAATAAAAAGCAATAAATTAACAAAATATAACAAAAAAAATTTTCCCCAAAGAATTTCTCTCTGGTCCTCAATTATATTTTGAAATTTGTCCTGAAAACTGTCGGTTTTCTAATGAGTTAGAGCCTTCCTAAAATATTTTGCTTGTGATAAAGTTGTTCTTTTTGGTTCTAGATTTTGGGGGGGGGGGTTGTTTTGTTTTGTCTTACCTTGTTTGGTTTTTCTTCTTTTCTCAAGGCAGGGTTTCTCTGTGTAACAGCCCTGTCCTAGAACTCTGTAGACTAGGCTGGCCTCAAACTCAACAGAGATGTGCCTGCCTCTGCCTCCCGAGTGCTGGGAGTAAAGGCCTGTGTCGCTATTGCCAGGCATAAAGTAGTTCTTTAACATCCTTAACATTTAAGCTATTAAAGCAAAACTAAAGGCAATGCCAAGATGGACTTCAACAGATGAGGTTTTGACTTAATAGGAATGGGAGGTTCCAAACTAACCACTGTTGTTCAAGGTTGAAGATGTGGTATAACAATGGAGAAGAGTTCCTCCCCCAATCCAAGCTGCCAGTGTACATTACTTGGTTACTGCTTTCTAAATGAAAGCAAATAAATACAAGTTTGGGGGAACCATAGAATGCACTTACTGTTGTTTGTGTTTTTGTTCATTTGGGGTTTGGTTTGGTTTTGAAACAGGGTCTTCCTTATGTTGTTCTGGTTAGCCTGCAACTCACAGTAGACAGGGCTGGCTCCCTCTGCCTTCCAAGTGCTAAGATTAAAGCAGTGCACCACCATAACTGGCTTAATGTTTTCAGTGTTGTGAGTTACTATTCTGTTGTTTGTTGTGAGAATAAGCAGGATCAGGATTCAGATCACTGGGACATGGGGTAGATGGAAAGAACTTGTGAAAAGACCAGGGCAATCTGGTCATTGGAAGTAGAGAAGCCTTTGTGTTATTGAAAGCCATCCTGTCTGCAGTCACTGGGAAATCTGAAACAGCTGAAACCAAGTCATTCTGAGCTGATTCTGGGTCGGACCATATAAGCCTCAATCCTTTCACTTACTCCTTACGCTTTGGAAAAGCAACCTCTCCATCCTTTGGCTCAACTCTAAGATAAAGCTGATGATGAAACCTATTTTTACTGTGATGTAAAAATGTTCTCACTGTATTAATATGTCAAGGCCTTAAAGCACAGAATTATTTGAGGAAATGCCAAGTCCCATCAAAACCTAATAGCCTAGGCATGAGGGGATCACTCCTGCTCTATCATTCCCATTGAATACCTGATCCTGAATAAAGTTTCTATAGATGAGATGAGAAAAGGAGGGACTGGACTTTTGTAATGGCTTTGATGAGGATAGAACCCAGCTGGTTCCAGATTTTGCTGTTTAGACTAACAGTATTCTTGGACTTCAAACATGTCACATCCTTCTACTTTGCTCCATTTAAATTTCTTATTTGTTCGAAGTTTGAGATTAATCTTGTCTTTGAACATATGATCTTTCTAGATCTTTAAGATATATTTGTTACTGGGTTCTATTTTTTAAAAATTATTATATTTTACTATACTCTGCAAGTCCATCTAAAACAGAGAACTGTCTTAGGTTCCCTGCTGATTCACCCGTCCAGCTGCCAAAATGTGGGAGGCAGAGTAAATCACACTGGGACCTCAGACCCCAGATGCTGAACTACATTGCATACAAATACTTGATGATAGTTTTTGTGCATGACACCAAATGTTAAGATTCCGTGCTAACAATACTGATGACTTTTAAAATTCTTGAATCTTGAAATCTAAAGTGTACATTGCAATGATCTCATATCTATGCAAGACTCCCTGTAAGGCATTTGCTCTGAATTAATTCTAACCTACTAGTAGACTAAAAACTAGGATAAAAACTCATCCAAAGTTCAACATCCTATAGCCAAAATAATCCTTCCAAAGTCACAAACCTGGTGTTCTTTAAAAATAGAAGTATGCTGAGTGGCTTTGAAAATAAAAATAGTGTTTGGAATTAAAAGGCTAAGTGCCAGAGTTCTGCCTGTGCTCAGGTTCAGGTCCTGAGACAGGGAGGGAAGGAGTGTTGGTGCAATGAAGACTCTGACCACAAGGTGGAATGTACAAAAGTGGCCCCTAATAGCTCAAGTGGTCTTTATACTTTAATATAGTTTCTTTTTTTTCTATCATTGTTACATGAACAATTTTGTTTCTTTTTTTTTAGCTTCTATTTTTGCCTTTTAAGAAATGTACCAGCTGGGCAGTGTTGGCACACACCTTTAATCCCAGCATTCACAGGAAGAGGCAGGTGGATCTCTATGAGTTTGAGGACACCCTGGTCTACAGAGCAAGTTCCAGGACAGGCTCCAAAGCTACACAGAGGAACCCTGTCTCAAAATAAATAAATAAATAAATACATACATCATAAAAAGTCCCTGCTGTTACCCTTTATGTTTTCCCAGACACACCTTCCCACCTACATAATCTCATTTTAGACATAGAGTTCAGCATTTTTGCAGGCTTAATCAGCTGGCAGCTACATGAGGTACAAAGTTAAAAAATAATAGACATAGGTACATTGCTTTAAGGACACCAATATTCGAACCCATACAATTCTTTCATCTGTGTAAGGGGAAAACACTCTAGAAATTAGTTTTCAGAGAAACTTTGTTGCATGTCGCATGTGTCAATTAGAAAGCAAAATTAAAAACAACAACATAATGAGAGATCAAAAGGCACACAAGCTGCAAGAATTCAGCAAAATTCTTTGCTGTCCTGTCCTGTGAGAATCTATCTCCCAGGGCCCTGCACCAAGGAAACCCATTGGACAGACAGACAGTCATATGCTGAGCCAAGATTAGACTAGAAGGACAGTTAAGTTGCTGCGCACTGGGCGAACACCCCCACCCCTACCCCCACCCCGTCTGCACTCTATGCCCTAGAATCCAGTTTGCGAGCTTCGGGCAAGGGGCTGGAGGTTGAGGAAACACACAGAGACAGACAGACACACGGACCTCCAATCACTGGTACAAAGCCCCTCTTTAATAGCACCATGGAGGCTTAAATACCCAGCAGTCAATGGCCAACAGGTGAAAATCCCAGCCTCTGATCCTCTAGGGAAGGCACAGCTTTTAGTAACTTCAATTAAAAGGCTCTAGACAGGGAAGAGCAGCTGAAGGCCAGGACTCCAATTGGTCCCAACCCAGAACCTTGACAGCCTGGTGGATAAACAGTAGAGAGGTTTGCACTTTAGATGTTATTTAGAACCCGGCCTCAGAGGTGAGTACGGACAGCCCTTTCAGAGCAGAGAAGTTTACACTGGGTGTTGGGTGCTTTTTAGAATCCAGCCTCAGAAGTGCACATGGCAAGATGGATCCATCAGACACCCAAGGCCTTTAGAAAACAGGAATCCCTTTATTCCAAGGACTCAAATTACACCACTAGGTGGCAGTGCACTGCAACTTTGCAACTTAAAGGCACAGTGCACTGGGGAAGTTTTATCCATCTTGTACCCTCACCAACTAACTCCCTCTTCATCTTTCTGGATGACAACACCTTGTAGATTTATGGCCATCAGGAGAATTTACTGCTAAGCTATATATTGGTGTAATGAAATATAACATATTTAGCTTGGATATTGTATTACTTTAATCATTTCTGTTCATACTTCCTTTTATAAGATTGCTCACTCTTTAAATATACCAAATGACTGTACATGGAACACTTAATAAAGTCCACATGTATTAAAATATAAATGTTTTCATTTATTTGCCATAATTTGTTAAAGTTTTGGTTATATGGGCAATGGTAGAAAAAAGCATAGCATGAGCCAGTGAGATAACTCAGTTGGTAAAGGTGCTTGCCAACAAGTTTGACAATCTGAGCTCCAAGGGGAAGGGCTCAATATATATGTCCAATTTAGACTCTCCTTGTAGTGTCTGGCTATGGGTATCTGCAGTCTCTGCACCTGCTCTCATCTGCTGACAGAGGAAATCTCTCTGATGACTGGACAAGGCCCCAATCTATGAGTATAGCAGAATAACATTAGGAACCATTTCATTAAATTTTTTGCCACTCATGTTTGGTTCTATCCTAGATCTCTAGCCTCTTTAGTGTCCAGTTTCTGGACATCCAGGCAGTGTGGGTAATGGGATCCCTCTTGTGGCATGGCCTTCATTTTTTTTTTTTTTTTTTTTTTCGAGACAGGGTTTCTCTGTGGTTTTGGAGCCTGTCCTGGAACTAGCTCTTGTAGACCAGGCTGGTCTCGAACTCACAGAGATCCGCCTGCCTCTGCCTCCCGAGTGCTGGGATTAAAGGCGTGCTCCACCACCGCCCAGCTATGGCCTTCAATTTAAACCAGAAATTGGTTGGCTATTTCCACAAGTTCTGTGCCTCCATTTCCCCAGCTTGCAGACAAGACAGACTGCAGGTTTAGGCTTTTATGGCTGGGTTGGTGTCCAGGTTTCACTTTCTGTAGCCTGCAGAATACCTTCCCATTCATTCCAAAGAGACTAGAGCATGGAAATGAAGGGGCCATGAAGGCCCCAGCTCAATGTGCTGTGTGGATGTTGTCCTAGGCAATGGGATCCTGCTGTCAGTTTTTGAACTGTGACCCTTACATCAGCTGGGTTGTTTGGTGATCTCCATGGTACCCCCTCAGTCAACAATTCAACTGAATGTAACCCAATCCCACCTCTGGAAAGAAACCTTGCCTGGCTACAAATATGGCCAGTTCAGACTGTAGCATACATTACACTCACTAAGGTTACCCTCATAGATTCCAGAAAGATTCCACTGCACTAGGTTTCCACACTGCCTTCCAAATATCCCCACAATTCCAGATGTCTCTCCCTCCATTACTCACCCACCCACATGACCTCTTCCACTACCATCCTCACCCACCTCACTCCATCCACAAAATCCATTCTATTTTCCCTTCCCAGGGAAATCCATGCATTCTCCCAGAGCCCTCCTCTTTATCTAACCCCTCTGGGTCTATAGATTGTAGCTTGATTATCATTTATCTACCAGCTGTATCAACTTATAAGTGAATACATACCATATTTGTCTTTCTGGGTCTGGGTTACCTCACTCCGGTGATTTTTTTCCAGTTGCATCTATTTGTCTGCAAACATCATGATGTTATTTTTTTCTCTTTGTATCTCTACCCCATTTTTAACCTTTTTGATTTTTTTTATTGAGCTATAAATATTTTCCCACTCCCCTTCCTCCTTCCCCCTTCCACCCTCTCCCTTGCTTCCACACTCCCAATTTTCTGGAACTGTGGATTGTAGTCTGGTTATCCTTTACTTTGCTGTATATCTTCTATCCACTTATGAGTGAGTACATGCAGTGTTTGTCTTTCTGAGTCTGGGTTATCTCACTCAGGATGTTTTTTTCTAGTTTTATCCATTTGCCTACAAACTTTATGATATCATTGTTTTAACAGCTGAGTAATAATCCATTGTGGAATTGCACCACATATTCATTATCCATTCTTCAGTTGAGGGGCATCTAGGTTGTTTCCAGATTCTGACTATTATGAATAATGCTGCTATGAATATTGCTGAGAAAGTGTCCTTGTGATACAGTTGAGTATCCTTTGGGTGTATGATCAATAGTGATATCACTGGGTCTTGAGGTAGTTTGATTCCCAATTTTCTGAGGAATCTCATGCTGATTTCCAGAATAGGTATACAAGATTGTGCTCCCACCAACAGTGGAGGAGTGTTCCCTTGACTTTATATCCTCTCCAGAATAAGCTGGCCTCAGTAATTTTGATCTTAACCATTCTGACAGGTATAAAATGAGATCTCAGAGTTGTTTCAATTTGCATTGCATTATATCTATGATTAAGTATGTTGAGAAATTTCTTAAATGCCTTTTGGCCATTTGAGTTTCTTCAGTTGAGAATTCTCTGTTTAGCTCTCTCTTTTTAATTGTAGTATTTGGTATTCTGTTTTCTAGTTTCTTGAGTTCTTTATTTTATTGGAGATCAGTCCTCTGTCAGATGTAAGGCTGGTAAAGATCTTTTCTCATTCTATAGGCTGTCATTTTGTCTTGTTTACCATGTCCTTTGCCTTACAGAAGCTTCCCAGTTTCAGGTGGTCCCATGTATTGATTGTTACCATCAGTGCTACTGGTGTTCTCTTTTGGAAGTGGGCTCCTGTGACAATGTGTTCAAGGCTACGTCCCAGTTTCTCTTCTATCAGGTTCAATGTAACTGGCTTTATATTGAGGTCCTTGATTCATTTGGACTTGAGTTTTATGCAAGGTGATAGATATAGATTTATTTATTTGTAATCGTCTACATGTTGACATCCAGTTATGTCAGTACTTGTTAAAAATGTTCCTAGCTGGGCAATGGTGGTTCATGACTTTAATCCCAGCACTCAGGAGGAAGAGAGAGGTAAATCTCTACGAGTGTGAGGCCAGCCTAGTCTACAGAGCTAATTATGGGACAGGCACCTAAGCTACAGAAAAACCCTGTCTCAAAGGCAGCAAATGCAGAAGGGTGGAAATTAGTGTCTGTTGGCTCCTTCCATGGATCTACACTGCTTTGAAGAGACTGTACTGGGAAGAATCTGCTTCTCCAGGATGCTGTCTTATCACCTGTCCTGAATTCAGTGGTACCGTCTTTGTGTCTTTCAGAGACTCTTAAATATACTTCTCTGCATCAGTTAGCACAGTCTGAGAATATTAACTAGCTGCCATAATTTCTTTAGCATTTTAGAGTTTAAATTAAAGAGTTACATAATAAACCCTTCTCAAACCTCTCAAGCTATGTTACTTAATCCCATAATCCATGCTATATCATCAAAAATGAGCACTGGGAAATACCTGGGCAGAAACACACAAATTCAATACATTTAAAGTATACTTTCTGCATCTAGTTCCCTCAATTGTCAGTAATTACTATGCAGAGTTTTTGGGTTTTACTAGACAGATAGCAGGTACATTGTGAAGGATTTAGGATTGAAAAGGTGGACATTCATATAAAAGCAGTTTCTCAGTGAGATTTCAGGAATACCCCTATACATTATTATTATTACACCTATATTATTATTACTTATTATTAGTATTAGTAATTGCACATGTAAAATATGTCCTTATTTATTTGGTTTGTCTGAAGTTTATCTGAATTTAAGATGTTAGTCAACTTCTTAAAGTAAATATCAGGTGTATATCTGTTATAATATAACCTTAGAAGCGTGTAAAGAATATTTGTACTATGCTCTGATATACAATACTCTGCTCAAGTATTGTACTTGCTCATCACAAAGCTGCTGCTCCCAGAAGTGCTGTCCATTATTCCATATCAAACTTTTTAACAATCTTAAATTTTAATATATCAGAGGCATCCTATTCTTCCTGCACAATAATGATTAACTTTCACATATCCATTTCATATGTGGTATTTATTGACTTTAGAGATTTGCTTCATTCCAAAGACAGGACTTCATATTTATCATAACAATAATTTTTAAAAGTATACTGTTCTTTTAAAGTTAATGTTTCTTTTCCAAAGCATAGTAAAGTAAACATATATTCACACAGTGTATTGAACCATATTAAAATATGCATATTTACCAAATCTGTAGTAATGTATGTCTGGACTCACAATGTGGAAATATCTCTCTCTACTGTTATAGGACCAGCTACATAAGTCACACCTGCCCAACACCTTTCAATAGCAGCCAACCCACAGGATTCTTGAAAAAAAATATTTTTCTGCCCTCCTGAGGGACTATATTAGCTCATACTGTTACAGAACATTGATGTTGTTTGTAGCATTATCACCTGAAATTTCCTCTTTGCAGCTAGTCAAAACCATTCCAGAGACTATAATACATCTAATTTACACTGTTTAGACTATAGCAATATTGAATGAATCATCCTTGAATTCACTAACAAGAAAGGAGTTAGGACAAAAAATTTGCATTAAAGTTGCCAGAGTAGAAAAAATACAAATGTATTTTTGTATATGAGTAGTAAGACAATATTAGGACCAAAAAAAGGAGAAAATATTATTGGTACAAGAGAATTTGAATCATGAATCCTTGCTTCAATGTATGGCCTTAAATTAGCCTTACTAACTTGGATGGGGGATGTGGAGAAATTGCAGCTCGCATGGTGAATTTGGAAAGTAGTTGTTAAATATTATCAGGGAGGGAAGTTTTGAGTGATAAAACTTAAAGTCTATTCTGTCGTCTACAGAAGATACATTTCAAGATCACAGAATTATTAACAATTTCTCTGAGGATTAGTATGAATACAGAGCTCTGAATCTCACTTTAAGAAAATAACCTCTCCATTTGTTTTACAAGCCCAAATCATTGGAAACAGATGTTTTCATTTTTCAGGTCTTCTTAGATAAAATAAACATTACTCAGATACTTGAGTTAGATCACATCAAAATATGGAAATGAAAAATGAAACAAACAAAACCCAAAACAAACGAATAGAGTAGACAAGCTAGAGATAGCCCCCAGATCCTTGTAGAAAGAATAAATAGGGGAAATTAGGCCTTTTAAGTTATAATCAAGAACACTCTCAGGTTTAGTAAAAGAATTCTGTAAGCAATCTAATGGGAAATGGGATGTATTCAGAAAGAATATCTAGGGTTTCAGGGCATGCAGCTTAGGCTTTGGTCCATTGTGCTGAGATAGGGAAAGAAAAGAAAAGAAAAGAAAATGTTTCTGGGTTGGAAGGCATAAAACAGGTATCTTAGCAGTGAAGGTCTGCAAGCAACTACATTAGTCAGAGGGGCTTCTGGGGCATTAAAGCATATCTCATCCAGCAGACAGTTCTCCCTTCTTACTATGTTTCACATGCATCATGTTTATTTTCTTCCTCTGGAGTCACGCTGCTCTGATCAGGATGTAAAACTTGATTTTCTCCTACTCATAGGCTTCTTTAGTTGTGCCACTGAACCTCTCTGGAGTTCTTGACAGAAGGTATTATGAACTGCATGACGCTTTTGTCAAGGAGATTACTGGTGATCGATCACACTATTTTAAAATCCATGGAGTGATAATTTGATGCTTCTTTCTTCTTTAAAAAGTTAAGTGTTAACAAGAACACATGGTATTATATCTAAAGCATAGTTAAGCAGGAATCCAGTCTTCTATAGCTTTCAAACCTGATAATTTTATTATTATTATTATTATTATTATTATTATTATTATTATTATTATTTGCCATCCAATGTGTCCCAGGATTTATTTGTTATTTAAGAACAAAATGAGTGACAGGCTCACGATCAAAACAGCATCACTGAACTTCATCTTCCCCACCCTTTTTGTGCGTGCGACCCCTCCTCAGTAAAGGAGCTTCACCCCAAAGCTGTGGTGGCTCCAGTTTCTATCTACTTCTCTCCCCCTCAGCGCTTGATCGTTTGCCCTTCTGGCGACGGTTACAGAACCACACTCGGACCACATCCTTCTCCAGGCCGAGCTGCTTGGCGATAATGCTTATCTGCTGAAGGGTGGGCTTCGGGCACTGCATAAACATGCTCTCCAGGTTCCCCCTCACGCTGTTCTCAATGCTCGTCCGCTTTCTCTTTCCAGCCTGCACCTGGGTCTCCGCTTTGCATAGCTCATGAAGGTTCTCGTTGTTGTCGGCTTCCTCTACTCACTTCTCCAGCAGGGAGCGCAGCTTGCACATGTTCTTGAAGCTGAGCTGCAGCGCTTCAAAGCAGCAGGTGGAGGTCTGCTTTCCAAAGAGAACACCCAGGGTGAGCCCCACGTCGGCCTGAGTGTACCCCAAGGTGTTCCTCTTCTGCTTCAGCACCTTGGCAAACTGCTCTAGCTCCTTTTGCAGATCTTTCATGTCCTGGGACTCCTCGGGACTTGGTTCCACCTCCTCCAACTTCACAGCGCCCCGGCAGACAGTGCCTGGCTCAGGGGAGGCCCCCTCCGAGTTGATCTCCGCTCCTGCTCCTGCCTGATCCACAGGCTGCGAAGTCTCCAGGTCAACTTGGGGCACTAGACCCAGTCCAACCTGAGGTCCACAGTATGCCATCCCTCCACAGAATTCATACGGCGGGGGACAAGGGGAGGTCCCCAACACCTCTGAGCCTGGCCCAAATAACCCCTGGCCTGATTCCAGGCTCACCTGGAGGCTCTTAGAAGCTTATTCAAGTCCGAGGGTCCACCCAGCCGGGCTCCGGCCCTCCCGACCCATCACCCCCACCAGGTGGGGGTGAGAAGGCGAAATCTGAAGCCAGGTGTCCAGCCATAGGTGGGCACCCCAGGCCAGGGGCCTGACGGAAGGAGGGCTCACCTAGGGACGGCTTAAACCTCTCTCCCTCGAAACCTGCTATTTTTTTTTAACTAGATACCTGGAAATTGTGGTGAAAACACACTGTAAATTAGCTATCTAGTAATTTCAGTAAAAAAGACACATTAAAGAATACATTTTTCTTAAAATAACTCCAATTGTTTAAAAAACCTTCATGTAATATTTTCTTATTTATACTTGAAATGTTTCCATACCCCGATATTAAGTCTCTCTGTAGATGCAATAAATCAGATCAAACTGAATTAAAAGTCTAGGGTTAATGTGCAAAGCAGCTCCTGGGTGGCCTCAGTGAGGAAGTAGAATACCACAAGGGGTAACCACGAGGCAGGTGGGTTATTGCATCATAAGTATTGTAGGCACGGTCCTGTGCTTGTCAGGGGAGGAATTGACCCTTGACAGGCTTTCTGAGGGGGCGGGGTCTGGAATGGGTGGAATGAGGCTGGGTGGAGCTTCCACATAAACATCCCAGAGTTCTTGGGTATATGGGTACACATTCAAGTCTGACTAATTCCTGCAGGCATGGGACAACATGGGGAAGGGGTAGATAGGAGTCTGTGGGCCCAGGCTTTCAGGTGGTATGAGTGGAAAAGCAGCTAATTGTCATCCTAGAGACCTCAGACATCTGTTCCTTAGGGAGGGTAAGAAGAAAGGCTGGTAAGGAAATAATAGATAATCACCAGCCCTATGAACTGGGCTAGCCATGGGAAGAAAGAAGACTGGCAGAAAGAATGGAACAGATGGGCTGGAGAGATGGCTCAGAGGTTCTTCCAGAGGTCCTGAGTTCAATT
>NW_026067896.1:12941-15212 GCF_014885135.2 Alexandromys fortis | reverse complement strand
GGAGGGTAAGAAGAAAGGCTGGTAAGGAAATAATAGATAATCACCAGCCCTATGAACTGGGCTAGCCATGGGAAGAAAGAAGACTGGCAGAAAGAATGGAACAGATGGGCTGGAGAGATGGCTCAGAGGTTCTTCCAGAGGTCCTGAGTTCAATTACCAGCAACCACATGGTGGCTCTCAACCATCTGATCTGGTGCCCTCTTCTGGCCTGCAGGGATGCATGCAGGCAGAACACTGAATACATAATAAACTAATAAATAAAAAATAAAAATAAATAAAAAAGAATGGAACAGATAAGTACCCTGGTTGCACAAAAGAGACAAGGCTGAAAGAGTGAGACATGAGAGTAGATGTGCTCTTTATTGGGACATGTTTGGAAAACTAGGTCCCAGTTGCTCCATAGGTGTCTGCTCTAGTGTGGAAAGGTGGTACCAGCACTGATGTCCCAGGAGCTTGGGAGCGGGAGGTAGCATGCCAAATAGATGGATTATGTGTTCTTCAGAAGTACCCGAGGCATCATATCTCCTACTTCAACAGAGGTGGTGAATACATCCATCCTCTAAAGGTGTTAATAAAAGTTAACAGATAATGGTGCCTTTATTAGTGGGCTTGTGGTTGAGATCAACATACCATTCATTACTTGCCCGGTTAGCATCCACGAAGATGATGCTGGAGCTGATGTATCTGGAAGGCCCCCTGTGGCAAGAGGAGTGAACCTACAAAATGTGCTTGAAAATAGGTAGTGTCAAAGAGGGGCATTGGAGACTGTTTCCAACAGACCAGATTTCTTGATACCGTAGCAGAACATGTCCCAGGAACCTGCAGGTATCTTTAAAACAACTGGGATAGGTTTACACCTTGTTGTCAAAGCAAAAGGCTTTGGATTAAAAGGTATGAACATTTTTCCTAGGGCATGGTTTTAGCCAGATGAAACAAACATTTAAGTCTAAATTCATTGACTTTAGGTAGGAGAGGTAGTGAGTGAGTGGAGGAGGATGAAACTGAACATACCTATAGGGTTCTATTCCCTCTCTTATCCTAACCTGTGTTTTAAAGCTAGGACCAGTAAAATCAGCAGAAAGTTAAGCACTCCAGAAAACTGTTTGCAGTCGTGGCCCTATCAGTTCATCAGGACTGCATTTTCAGTGCTAAAACTGTAAAACTCTGAAGTTATATCTGAAACATGTTTATCCCCTACAACAAAGCCTGTGAATGAGGAACACCTGTCTGTACTCTTAAGAGGAAATGACTAATGAACCAAGAGCTACCAAGCTGGTTGTAGCCTTGAGGGGGTGTGGGTCAGGGGAATGCTGCTAAACTGGTAAGGCTATCAATATCCTACTCATCCAATGCCATCAGATCTGAGAAGGATAAGCATAAGTGAGACAAATTTCCAACTACCTAGGATGTTCAAATTTCTCCGTGGTTATTGTGGGACCAAAGATCTAGAAGCAGTAACTGTCTTTAGATGCTGAGTTCAGAAGATCTGACAGACATTCCTGTGGGTAGGAATTTGGGGAGAGTGACCTATTTGACTTAATAAAATGGAGCAATGGATCCTCCAATGTATTATTGTGGAGTCTTGACAGGCTCCTGTCCTTGGTTTAAAGCAGTTTCTTGCTTCATAGCTGGTTTTGCCATATTTAAAGCATGCTTCCAGGTAGAAGTTCTGTGGCCAACAGTCTTTTTTGAAGAGATACAGGACACTGCCTTCAAGAGGACAATATTCTTCTTATAAAGATTTCTTAAGTCAGAATGGTAAAATAACATGCTTAAGGCCATTGCATCCATTGGTCTTGAGTTCAGAACTATTCTTTTCTTATTGTAAAGCCTGTCCTTTCAGATTACCTCACAATCATGATGATGAGCTTAGCTAGAGTCACAATATATGACCAGGCTTCCTTTTAGCTTATTTATAGTATTAGTGACTAAGCAAGGCAAGCACTTCAGGAGCATACTTCTCTGTTAAGACTGTACCTTGAAAGTTTGTTTTCTTGGTCCAAGCTATGCTCACTCAGGGGAATTCAGTACCTTACTGAAATATTTTATAGATGTTCTTCATGACTCTGAGCTAAGCAAGATTTCTACTACATGTGCCTAAATATGGTTTTTCTTTAAAGTATAATCTTATATATACTCACTCATGAGTATACTCCACAAATGAGCATGTTTAGGACTGGATTTATCCTCTTGGTCAAGGAGAGCAAAAATATCACAGGAGAGGCTATTGGTTTTATGTTAGATATTTATGAGTGAAGTCTGCACTTGTTT
>NW_026067896.1:6506-8055 GCF_014885135.2 Alexandromys fortis | reverse complement strand
GACTGAGGTCCTTAGGACACAGCAAATATGCAGGCATTTGCACTTGAATGACCCAGCCTTCAGAGCTTTGAGAAATGCATGTGCACACACACACACACACACACACACACACCACACTACCCAGTTATGATATTTTATTAAAACATTCCTAATGGTCTGAGAGAAAAAGAAACCTGAACCATGGATTGAGAATGTTGCTTTAGCCAGAACCCCAAAGTCTAAGAGTGGTTTTGAGACTGGGTTAATATGTAGATGTAGGACAAGGTTTGATGCTATTGTGAACAACATACCTCTCCATGGAAAGACTACTGAGGGAAGTTCTAACATGAGCACAGACTCACAAGACAGAGAAAGGCGCAAAGAATCAATCACATTAGAGACTGTCCAAATGCTGCTGATAAGACTGGGCAGAAACATGCACGGTAGAAGCTGTGCAGGTGAGGAGCACATTACTGGGAACTGGAAAAGGTTCTGTCACAGAGTCAATGACCTTGACTGCATTGTTCCTGTGTTCCAATGTTTTCTGAGTATTAGCCTTCAGAGTTTTAACGGGTTGGATATTTGCATAAAGATGTTTCTAAAACGGTTCAGGTTTCTCCTGAACGTCTATAGTAAAATGCAGAAAGATAGAGAAACACTCAAAGACAGAATTCTTAATTAAAATATGACATAAGTTCTTAGCTTAATGATACAAAAAATGAGAAAAGTTTGGTCAGTCAGCTGTCCAATGCTGAGATTATTAGTAAGTGTGGGCTAGTGGCTTTTTAGAAATGACCTTACATACTTCTCAGGGATGCTCACCACGGCCACAAACATTATACCTCAAGCAGCCAGGGCATGACAATTGTTTCAAAGGAAGGGGCCCAAACCTTTCTTCCCAGCCCTCCTCAATCTCATCATTGCTCAATTCACTGTACTGTTCTAGAGTTTCTGCATTGCTTCAGGCATAGCTCCAAGGAGCTCTGGGGGTGGTGGTGGAAGCTTCTTCTAGCTCCTGGGGGTCAATGCAGATGCCTCCCACTAGAAGCTTTCAGCAGATTCCCCTGGTGAGCCACAGAACCTACCCAGGAGGCCACCTTGGGATTTACTTAGCTTTCAGATTAATAGATGAACAAAAAATGAACTTCTACTCCAAGATGGCTGTAAATACATGACCAAGGAATAAAGTTTCTACTGAGGTGGGACTATGACCTGAAACTGCCTTGGGAGGCAGGGCTGCCCAGTGACACCAAGGCAGCATTCCTCCTAGCTTCAAAGGCAAGGCCTCTGCTCTATTGAATTCACAGGGCAGAGAATTGAGTCATTAAAGGTGAGTCTGCACTTGGACTTGCTCAGAGTCCATTACCACTTCCTTCATTCATACTGCTCCTGTGCTGGGATGTCAGGTCATGTCCATCTTGGTTTGATTCCACCAGTTCCCAGCCAGTGTAATCCTAATTTATCCAAGAACAAATGGCGACTGTTTTAGATGGTTTTCAGATTGAACTTTAACTTTTAAGTTAGGTTGATGCTGAAACATATAAAGATTTGAGGACTGTTTTTTTTTTTT
>NW_026067896.1:0-580 GCF_014885135.2 Alexandromys fortis | reverse complement strand
TGGTGCTGGCTAGATGGCTCAGAGGATAAGAGCACTGGCTGCTCTTCCAGAGGTCCTGAGTTCAATTCCCAGCAACCACATGGTGGCTCACAACCATCTGTAATGAGAATTGGTGCCCTCTTCTGGCCCACAATGCAGGCAGAATACTGTATATATAAGAAATAAATAAATCTTAAAAAAAAACAGGCCTTTAACTACTTAAGTTACCCAAGAACATGGCAAAAAGCTGGCTGTGTGCAACCTAGGAGTAGGGAACCCTCACCAGAGACAGATCATATTGCTAATTGATTACGGGCTTCTCCACCTCCATAACTAATCCATGAATTTCAGTACTTCCCAAACAAAAAAACTGATGGCATATTTTTTAAAAGGATTTTTATTTATTATGTATACAGGGTTCTTCCTGCATGTATTTTACAGGACAGAAGAGGACAGCAGAATTTATTACAGATGGTTGTGAGCCACCATGTGGTTGCTGGGAATTGAACTCAGGACCTCTGGAAGAGCAGCCAGTGCTCTTTGCCTCTGAGCCACCTCTCCATTCCTCCTGATGGTATATTTTTGCAGAAATTCAAATATA
>NW_026067895.1:22048871-22056496 GCF_014885135.2 Alexandromys fortis | reverse complement strand
AGAAGGCGGAAATTTTTTTTTCAATAAAAAAAAACAACAGCCTACAGAATGGGAAAAGATCTTCACTAATCCCACGCTAGTCTGAGCTCCAAAATATATAAAGAACTCAAGAAATTTGTCATAAAAAGAACAAATAATCCAATAAAAAAATTGAACTGAATCTAAAAAAAATTTAGATTCTCAACTGAAGAATCTAAAATGGGTGAAAGACACTTAAGGAAATGTTCAACATCCTTAGTCATCAGAGAAATGCAAATCAAAATAACTCTGAGATTTCATCTTACACCTGTAGGAATGGCCAAGATCAAAATCACTGATGACAACTTATACTGGAAAGGTTGTGGGGTAAAGAGAATACTTCTGCATTGCTGGTGGGGTACAAGCTGGTACAGCCCCTTTGGATGTCAGTGTGGTGATTTCTTAGAAAATTAGGAAACAACCTTCTTCAAGACCCAGTAATACCACTTTTGGGTATATATCCAAAGGATGCTCAATCATGTCAAAAGGACATGTGCTCAACTATGTTCATAGCAGCATTGTTTGTCATAGCCAGAACCTGGAAACAACCTAAATGTCCCTCGACTGAAGAATGGATAAGAAAAATATGGTACATTTGCATAATGGAGTACTACACAGCAGAAAAAATAATGACATCATGAATTTTGCAGGAAGATGGATGGAGCTAGAAAATATCATTTTGATTGAGGTAACCCAGACCCAGAGAGACAATTATCACATGTACTCACTCATAAGTACTTTTTGGACATAAATCAAAGAAAACCAGCCCACAAATCACAATCCCAGAGAACCTAGACAACAATGAGGTCCCTAAAAGCGACATACATAGATCTAATCTACATGGGAAGTAGAAAAAGACAAGATCTCCTGAGTAAATTGGGAGCATGGGGACCTTGGAAGAGGGTTGAAGGAGAGGGGATAGGCAGGGAGGGGAGCAGAGAAAAATGTAGAGCTCAATAAAATCAATTTTATTTTTATTTTTTTTAAATATTTATTTACTTATTATGTATACAATATCCTGTCTGCAGGCCAGAAGAGGGTACCAGACCTCACTACAGATGGTTGTGAGCCACCATGTGGTTGCTGGGATTTGAACTCAGGACCTTTGGAAGAATAGACAATGCTCTTAACCACTGAGCCATCTCTCCAGCCCAATAAAATCAATTTTAAAAAACAAGTCAAGGCATGTCTCTTTTACATCTACTTCGTTATTGTTTAGTCTGAAGCAGTGGATACATTTGAAGGGGAAAGTCATTGCCTTGGACTCTAAACCAGTACTGAACCAGTAATGATAACACTTTGTTGCCCCATTCCCTTTGCGTGTCTGCGTATTGACCTTCTGGAACAACATTAACCTGCCAACCATGAACTGTCACTACCACCCTCCCCAACTCCCTGTGACCTGAAGAAAGAATAAGTCTACACCTGGTGGGTGGAGCTAGCAGAGACTCTTTCATTGGTTTCAGTGCTTACTGCAATTCAGTGAGATATGACAGGCAGGGACTCATGTCCCTGTGCTAAGGTCAGAGCTTACAGATGGAACCTCTGGTGTTGCCATAGAGTCATGTGGGAACCTGTGCAGCCACGGGACAGACACACCTTACATCACAGACTGTAGTTTGATGTTTCACATTTTTTGGCTTTTTGGGAGGTCTTCTAACCAACTCCTAAATACATCACAATGAGGCTTATAAATGTCCATCCTTAGCTTAATATGTTTCTTATCACTTTTTCTTAACTTATATTATCCTGTCTAACTTTGATCTCTGGGCTTTCCCTGTTTTCTTACTTCTGTACATCTTATTTTCAGTCTTACACTGAGGATTGTTATGTAGCTGTATGGCTGCCCCCAATGTCCTTCTCCATCTCTCATTCCTTCCTTTCTCCAAGATTTCTCCTTCTATATATTCTCTCTTAGTGCTATGAACTTTCCTCTTAGCACTGCTTTCATAGTGTCCCATAAGTTTGGGTACATTTTTCCTTCTTTATTGTTGATTTCTGCAAAGTATTTCATTTCTTTACTTATTTCTTCTTTGACCCAGGATGATTCAATTGAGCACTATTCAATTTCCATGAATTTGTAGGTTTTCTGCAATTAGTGTTGTTGTTGAGTTCAAATTTTACCACATGATTATCTGATAAGATACAGGGGTGATTCCAAATTTTTTGTATCTTCCCTAGTTTGCTTTGTTACTGAGAATGTGGTTAATTTTGGAGAAGGGTCTATGAGGTTCTGAGATGAAGGTATATTCTTTTATGTTTGAGTGATATGTTCTATTGATGTCTGTTAAGTCCATTTGAGATATGGCATCTGATAGTTCTCTTATTCCTCTGTTAATTCCTCTGTTAAGTTGACCTGTTCATCGAAGAGAGTGGGGTTTTGAAGTCTGGAACTCTTAGTATGTGGGGTTTGATGTACAATTTAAGCTTTAATAATATTTCTTTTACATATGTGGGTGCTTTTCTATTTAGGCACTTTCTATTTAGTTCAGGATTGAGACTTCATCTTGATGGATTATCCCTGTGATGAATATAAGGTGTCCTTCTCCATCTCTTCTGATTGATTTTAGTTTGAAGTCTATTTTGTTAGATACTAGGATAGCTACATCCACTTCTTTCTGAGGTACACTTGATTGGAAAATATTTTCCCAATCCTTTACTCTGAGGTAATGTCTATCTTTGAGGTTGAGGTGTGTTTCTTGTATACAACAGAAGAGTAGATCCTGTTTTCATAACCATTTTCTTAGACTGTGTCTTTTTATAGGCAAATTGATTACATTGATATTGAGAGATATCAATAGCCAGTGATTTGAATTCCTGTTATTTTTCAGTGGTAGTGCTTGTGTTTCCCTTCTTTGGGGTTTGCTGGTATGAGGTTAACTGTTGCCTTTTAATAATTTTTTTTTTTGTTTTTTCGAGACAGGGTTTCTCTGTAGCTTTGGTGCCGGTCCCGGAACTAGCTCTTGTAGACCAGGCTGGTCTCGAACTCCTAGAGATCCGCCTGCCTCTGCCTCCTGAGTGCTGGGACTAAAGGCGTGCGCCACCACCGCCCGAACTGTTGCCTTTTAGAGAGGTGCAATTACCTACTTTGTGTTGGATTTTTCTTTCTAGTACTTTCTGTAGAGCTTGATTTGTTGATAGGTATTGTTTGGATCTGGTGCTGTCATGAAATATTTTGTTTTCTCCATTGATGGCAATTGAAACATTTGCTGGATATAGTAGTCTGGGCTTGCATCTGTGGCCTCTTAGCGTCTGCTGCCAATCTATCCAGGACCTTCTGGCTTACATGGTTTCCAGACCTGTATACCCATAGAAATCGCAGTGTCTGGTGTATGTGCTATCTGATCAAGAGCTATGGCTTCTCTCTGACAGTTTATTAAGGTTGCCTGGTTACCTAGTATGTGTGCTGGGGAGGGGGGGAGAAGCAGCATGCAGATTTAAAATACAATCAGTGCCCTCTTCTTAATTTTACTGAGAATAAACCATTTATATCTTTTATATACCACATAGAAATGTAGCATAGCACACTAAACTTACCCTCTAGGTTTCCATGATGATTTAATTCCTTTCTTAACTTTCTTTATTAACAAGTTCACCGGATGTGCACTAGCCACTCCCACCTTTGAGCTGACAGTCATGGATTTGAGAGTGTGTGTGCAAGCGTGTGTGTGTGTGAAAACTCTTATCTGATTTTTACAGGAATTCCAGCCCTGGATCCTTCTAGGACTATGGAATTTCTGGTATTCAGGGTATATATTACTGGGAATGTTTATAACATGGGATGGAGAGAATAAAGAAATATGGAATACTTACTTTGGTCTAAGACTGGCTAATGACCTGCACATCTATCTGGAAAAAATTACCAATAACTAGAGAGGAGTAGGGCCAGGAGGGAACTTCACTCTCACAGAGCTCTGTCTCACTCTGTCTCCAGAGTGAGAGGAGAAGCAGGTGAGACTGAGCATCAGGACCATGACTGGATCTATGGGACATTCATAATCCTACCCACTAAATCAACAAGATGTCACAATTGACTAATGAGCTAGATGCCCTTTAATCTCTATTTTGAGCGGACTTGATCTAGTGATAAAGGCAGAAGCAAGATGTTCTTCATGCATGTCCTTGTTAACAGATACACATTAGAGATTCTGGCTTTATTGTGCTGGTTGATAACCAAATATTGCAACTTAAAATGCAAAGCAGGTGCTGAGATGGTGCCACTATTCTTGAAAAATATTAAGGTTAATGATTGGATACAAGAAAATTCCTCAAGATTCTAATCCATTGATTCCACTGATCCTGAAATTAGTGATCAGGTAAGGATTACTAACATTATGGATATTTTGTATCTCTATGAATTAAGTTTGCTTTAAACCAAGTCTCCTTTTCTAGTTCAAACTCACTACCCATCCTCTTTAATGCCTCAGTGTTAAAAATCTATGCACATACCACCGAACCCAGGTATAACTATATATTTAATATATTTGTTTGTTGACTTAAAGGTTTGCACATGCATTCTCAGTAATTTTAACCTTATAAGTATTTAGTCCACTCTGACAAATACAACTAAGTAAATAATGTGTGCCTAGTGTTACCTGGACATCTTAAATGAAAGACCATGTACTATCCTGTCCTTGACCACTGTATAACACAGTCGTGGAGAACCAAGATTGCTTTTATTTGTTCTACTAGTGACAAAATAGAGAATTGCCAGTATCACACAGTTCAAAAATGGATCAAAAAACAGAATTCCATGAACAACGGTCATTGTTATTAGTTTTATTTCCATTTCTTTTAATTATTAAAAATAGATTGTTGTCTCAAACCATATAACCTGGCCACAGTTTCCATCCTCTCCCCTCCTCCAAGATACTCTCACCTCTCTTCTCCCCAAGATTCACACCCCTTCTATTTCCTTTTCAAAAAAAGATCAGGCCTCCAAGAGGTGATAGTCAAATATGACAAAAAAGATACAATAAGACAAGAACCCTCATATTAAAGCTAGGCAAGGCAGCCCAACAGTGGGAATAGTCCCAAGAGTCCCAAGGCAAGAGTCAGATATATACCCATTCCCACTGTTAGGAGTACCACAAAAAATAACAAGCTATCAGCCATACAGCTTCTTAAAGAAAAATATTGGAATTGTCCTCCTCACTTTGTAGCGAGCTGCGTGGTGTCACACCTGATGGAGATGTATAATCAACTCCTGAGATGGCTAAGGCCTGACCTATGCTATGATAACGCAATGATCATCAGCTGCTTGCATATGCGTGGGCCTATGGGCAGTGCCCACCTGGCAATCTGGGGTTGGCAGCCCATGCCTACTTAAGGGCTGGGAGAGGTTTGCCCAGAGAAAGAGAGAGGTAAAAGAGAGAGGAGAGAGAGGTAAAAGAGAGAGAGAGGTAAAAGAGAGAGGAGAGAGAGGTAAAAGAGAGAGAGAGGGTAGAGAGAGGAGAAGAGAGAGAGAAAGTGAATAAAGTCCTGGAATAAACTGCAGTGAGAAGAGCTCGGGTGGTTGCGTCATTCCTTGCGGGACGAGGGTGGACATCACTTCTTTCCAGAAGTTAATCTAGCTTGGTAAACTGATCATAGAAACAACTTTAGTTAATCTCATGGAAAGTAGAAAATAGGAACTGTGGATTCATGACTTTATATTCTCTACTGAGAAGTTGTTCTATTGCTTTTTTTTTCTTGTTTTAATTAGGGCTATTATTGCTGTAATGAAACATCATGACCAAAAGCAAATTTGAGAAGAAAGGGTTTATTTGACTTACATTTCCATATCATTATCTATCATTTAGGTCCAAAGAAGAATTCAAACAGGGCAGGATTCTGGAAGCAGGAGCCGATGAAGAGGACATGGAGGGGTGCAACATACTGGTTTGCTCATTATAGCTTACTCAGGCTGCTATTTCATAGAACTCAAGGCCACCAACCCATGGATGGTACCACCATTAATGGACTAGGCCATCCTACATCAGTCACTGATTTTGAATATGCCTATGACCAAATCTTATGGAGACATTGTCTCAATTGAGGTTCCTTTTCTTCAGATGACTCTAGCTTGTGTCAGGTTGACATAAAACTAGTCCTCATGAGCTGGACAGTGGTGGCACACTTTAATCCCAGATTTTGGAGGCAGAGGCATGCAAATCTCTGTGAGTTTGATGCCAGCCTGGTCTACAAGCGCTAGTTCCAGGACAGGCCTCAAAGCTACAGTGAAATCCCATCTAAAAAAATAAATACTCAGCACAATTCTCAAATTATACATTGAGAAGTTGTATTCAAATCAACTTCTGTGACTTGGTTAAATCATAGAAGCTTAGGGATGTTTGAAATCATACAATAAAATAACTAGGACACAGTTATCCTAAAGATATATATATTTGTGAAATGATATATATATCATTCTAATTATAACATCAAACCACAAGCAAAAAGGTTGATTTGCAGAAACATCTTTATATTTGTTCTAAACTGACTAAGTCAATATTCCTAAGCTTTCATAGCATGGGAAATTGTCTTGTAAGACCCCTTTATATAATATTTCATAAATCACATTACACAGATTATATGAATGTTCTTGAAATGCTCAAACCCATATTTCTTCTGATTCTTTTTCTTTTTCTAAGCCAATATTATTCCCTCTAGGTATTTAAAACTGAGCCTTGGAGATTCAGTGCTTTGGCCAGACAGAAACTACTGATAGTAAAGCCAGGCTTTGAGCCCTCAAACTGCACTGTTCCCTTAACAAAGACATTCAGTTCTTTTCCATCTGCCAACCTCCACTGTGTACTGTGACTCAATATCAACCTTAGTCATTGACATTCAAAGCAAACTTGACTTTAGTTAATAAGTACTGCAATAATTAAATTAAAAATGATTGTTTGAAAACAAGTTTTGACATGCATGTCAGAAAAGTTTAGTTTGAATAACTTTTAGAATCTAGCTAATAATTAGACGATCTTTTTTGAAATGGAGGTCAGAAAAGTCTGATTTTAATGATCTTTAGAATCTAGTTAATAATTAGATGATCTTTTTTGAAATGGAGGTCAGAAAAGTCTGATTTTAATGATCTTTAGAATCTAGCTAATAATTAGATGATCTTTTTTGAAATGGAGGTCAGAAAAGTCTGATTTTAATTATCTTTAGAATCTAGTTAATAATTAGATTGTCTTTATTTTGACATGGAGGTCAGAAAAGTTTGATATCCGTAGTCTTTTGACCTTTAGTGACACAAAGTCTTATTTACCTGACACCTTTAGCAAAGTAAGCAGAATTTGTTTTCTGATTCATATTGATAAAATCCCAATTAAACAAGAAAGAAACAATTATGGACATAAGTTTGACTATAAAGCACAGGATTGTATGTTAAAACCTGTCACGAGCCATTTCCCCCCTAAAAATCATTACAGGAACCATCACCCTGGGGAGTCTGCAGAGAACCCCACACCCATAATTATGTTCTATTGAGAGAACCTGCCCCACACCCAATTAACTTATCTGCTAGCGGAATGCACCTCACACTCCAGCTATCCAGGGAACTAGGTGTGGCAACTTGTGACTTCTTGGCCTACCTCCTGGCCTACATGATGAACCTGGCCTAC
>NW_026067895.1:22018869-22048529 GCF_014885135.2 Alexandromys fortis | reverse complement strand
GGGACAGAGGGGTAAGAGTCAAAAACAGAGATTTATGTGTTTGCTTTATATGTTTGCTTGCAGACTCAAAAGGGAGTCCCTCGAGATGCGAGAAGTTAGGGTACAATCCACACAGCTATGCCTGCCAAGCAGGCTGGCTGCTAGGGCTAGAGAGCCTATATGTCTTTAACCCCCTGCCACATGGAGCGAAAGCTGACAGGCAGGTTTGCTATAAAGGAGTCTAGACTCAAAAAGCTGCAGCTGCATTTAGGACAGTAAATATGCTTCTTTTCCATTTCAAAAATCTTGCTTCTTGGTCAAAAATCTTTAGTTTGTAGGTGTAAAAGTTTATATCTAAGGTAGATTAAGTTCAGTACTGTGTTTCTGTAGAAAAAGTTTTAAAATCAAAGATTGTGATATATTCAGAGGATTTTTAGAATTGTTTAGGCTATCCTGAGTTTTTATTTCTTTCGTATAAGGTTGGGGATTGTTCTTTTGAGTTCTATATTGTTCTTTTGAGTTCTGTGAGAAGTTTGCTATAATTTTAATGAACATTTACATTAAAATCTGTACGTGAGTTCTGTGAGGAATGTTGCTATAATTTTTAATGGACATTTACACTGAATCTGTAAACTGCTTTCAGTGAAATTGTCATTTTTGCTGTGTTTCTTCTGCTTTCGCAAGAAAGTAGGGGATCTTTCAAGATTTAAAATTCTTATCCAACAAGTTTTTCTGTTTGTACGGCCCGCTCTTGGGTGGGAGTCGTAATGTTTCAGCTTGAGGTTCTTTCTTGCTGTCAGGTGTTGCTTCAGGCTAGATTGCTGAGACTCAGGCCTCTCACTAAATTTATCAAGGGCCAGAGTTATACTCTAAACAAGTGATAATGGTTAAAAATAAAAAACATTTCCGCCTTCACAGGCAGAGATGACGGGACCAAAAACTTCTGTCCTGCTTGCTTAAAGTTACTCCAAGATAATTTGTGGTATTCATGGATATTTTAAAAGGATGATGTCTCATTTATCCTAGATGTAAAAGAGGTACACCTGGGTTATTTTTAGATTCTGGCTATGATAAAGTAGTTCTGCTGTGGGCACGGCTGAGCACGTGTCCTTGTAGTATGGTTAAACAACTTTGTTTTTAGGCCCAAAGGGGGTACTGCTAAGTTTTGAGGTAGATATTTGCCTAATTTTACATAATGGAGGTCCCTCACTGCTGGGGAGACTCTCACTCAGGTCTTAGGAGGGCGCAGCCCCCCCATGGCTCGCCAAAGACCATCCTCGCTGAGGTCACGCACATGGCCTTGGTTGGTGGGGGAGGAGTTCGACCCCAAGTGACCAGGAAAAAGAATTTTTGAGAAAAGAGACCACAGCCCAGTGGTCCAGGAGGGTCATAAAAAATTTCAAAAACCTACTGATGGTCGTAGGGGCACGGCTCCCTGCCTCTCGGGACCACTCCCAGGGTCATAATCAGCTAGTTCCTAAAACAGTACTGTGATAATTGCAGCTGGAAAACTAGTTTTTCAAGATTGCAGTCTGGCTTTGTCTTCAGTTCCTGGTGCAGGGTCGCTGAACAGGCTAGCCCTAGATTTTTGATTCTCCTCTTCCTGCTAGGGGAGCTGGAGAGATGGCTCAGCGGTTAAGAGCACTGCCTGCTATTCCAAAGGTCCTGAGTTCAATTCCTGGCAACCACATGGTAGCTCACAACCATCTGGAATGAGGTCTGGTGCCCTCACAGGCTAATCCTGGATTTTTGATTTTTCTCTTCCTGCTGGGAGAGTCTGGATTTATCCAGGTTTTTCAATGCTGTCTGTGATCCAGGGGTGGCTGTGCCAGTATGCACTTCCAACACCGGTCACCACTCCCAGCGCCGCCGCTGCCGCCACCGGCTGCAGCTCACTTCCAGCGATTTTTTCCCTACCCACGTTTTCTTAAGCATAGGTTGTTAACAATAATTTTTAATCTTGGTCATTTTTACAAGGATAAGGTAAAATCTCAGAGTTTTGATTTACATTTCTCTGACAGTTAAAGGATGTTATATTCAAACATTTTTTAGGTGTCTCTCAGTCATTTTTGGGTTCGTTTGTTGAGAGTTTTTTAGTTTAGGTCTATAACGAATGTTTTTATTGGATTAAATTTTTAATAACTAATTTCCTGAGTTCTTCATATATTTTTGGAAGGGATTTATGATAAGTAAAGATCTTTTCCCACTCTATAGCCTTGTTATACAGAAGGTTCTCAATTCAGGAGATATAATTTATGGTTTCTCACAATGTTTGTGCCACTGAGACTGTGTTTATGATGTGGCAAGGTGTACTTCAAAAAAATTTTTCTCTGTGAGGTTCAACATAAACTTTTATATGCTGAGGCCTTTGGCTCATTTAGGCTTAAATTTTGTTCATGAAGATGGATATAGATCTATTTTCATTTTTCTACATGTTGGTGTCTAATGAGGCCAGCATTATTAGTTTAAAAAATGCTTCATTTTTCCATTTTCCTATCTGCAAGGCAGACTTATAGCTTAAGAGGAGGATAGCTTATAAGCTTTTAATTAGATATTCAATGGTTAAAGCCCTACTTATAATATTCTTATGGGAGACCTTGAGCTGCTAGGTAAAATTCTTACAAAAAGCAGTTTCCAATAGAGAGCCTTAAACAGGCTGCCTAACAGGTACTCAAACAGGTAAAGTATAAATCAACAGGTAAAGTATAAAATAATCAACAAATACAGTATATTATAATTCAGTTATGGCAAATATGTATATTAAATGTAAAACTTATTCTTCAACAGTTTTATTAAAAATGCTGATTATGGCTAAACCTTCCCAGGTTTGCCAATTAAGATATTAAACTCTTAGTTTAAAACAGTAGCCTGTCTGAAAAAATGGTTTAATAAAATATTGACTATGATCAATGTTTTTTATACTAAACAATAGATTCATTGATAATTTTAAGATTGATTCCTGGACAATTGCCTTTGCTCAATTCAAAGGCAAAAACGATAATCTTTTCCCAGATCATTGCTACAATTCACACACCTGTATTTTGCTAATGTTATAGCAAAAAATCCCTTAAAGGATTTTATGCTAAAATTTTACAAATGGCTCTTCCAATGGAAGAACTGCATATATGGCTAATAATAAAAAATAAAAAAAAAATATTGTGGAGCATAACAAGACTCCTTGAAAGCAGCTTATGAGAGTTGCAAGCAGATCCTGATGCAAACGGATCTGGCATGATAACACCAAGCAGACCTTTGCTAAGGCAAGGTAAAAAAGCCCTCGCAATGTATTATGAAAAAAACCCGACCTATATATATTTGGGGTCGAGGGTATGTTTATGCTTTTTCCACAGAAAGAAAAAATCTGGACCTGAGTGGAGGCTGCAGACACCACAGAGGACTTCCAGAGGCGACTGGGGAGAGGTCCTTGGTGGTCTGGCCTTCCCTGCCCCCAAGGAGAAGAGTGCTTGATAACAGAACCTGCTACGCCACGCTGCAGGGTGTCATCCTGCCTCCAGAGTCCAGGGAGACTGGGCTGAGATAAGTGCCAGGATGTGCTTCAGATAGCTGAATCCAGCTCACCTCACCCATGAATCCCACCTGCCCTGAAGCACAAATGCTGAGCTCCTTCTGCAGTTTGAACTCTGGTTTGCTTTGAAGCTAAGATGCAGACTAAGCATCAGACTGCTTTAATCTTTGGGATACATAACTCATTTTAATTAAAATATTAATGCCTCTTCACTTAAGAAGGGGGAAGATTGGGGTTCCTGTCACTGTTGCTCAGAGATTGGAACTGGTGGTATTTGACAACAATGTATGTCATTGTACTCTTACTGAAATTGATCTTATGATATTTGTAACTGCTTATCGATGTTGGAAAAGGTTTGACACATGCTGTAAAGTGTTTGGGTTTAATGCATATGTTAAAAATTTTAGATTTAGATCCCTTTTAGGCCAGACTAAAAGGTGAATACTGGGTTTGGAAAGAGCCCTTTCTTCTTGTCTGGAGATGGAGTTATTGGTGCCCAAAATTATATCATTATATCTTTTGTTTGAGGAGCTCCTCACAGTCTTTTCATTAATGATAGACGCAGGGGCCCAATGACGGGAGTTAGTGTGGACCCTCACCTGAATAGCACACCATACAGAGGCTGTAAGGGCCGGCTCAACATGGCATGGTGCCAGGTACGAGGAACACTCTCCACATAGCCTAAGACAGGGTGCCCTGTGGTCTGCTTACTTTAATCCTGCTAGACACCTTTTATTTGAGGAGCTCTAAGGACAGGTGACTTATGGCAGGATATCCCCCAACCTAAGACAGGGTCCTGGGAACCCTATGACGGGTAAGGGGGAAAGAAAAAAGACCTGGTTCCCACTCGACCTAAGAATCATCGGGCACCCCTCTGTTCCCAGGAGAGGTAAATTGCTTCACCATTTGAAAGGAGGGTCTCTACTTGTCCCAGTCCCTTCTCTTTTAGATCTGACACCAGGGTTGACTCTCTCTGACTTGGTGCCCTCCACTTAATAACTGCTTGCCTTTATATAAGAAAGGGGGATATGTCACGAGCCATTTCCCCCCTAAAAATCATTACAGGAACCATCACCCTGGGGAGTCTGCAGAGAACCCCACACCCATAATTATGTTCTATTGAGAACCTGCCTCACACCCAATTAACTGCTAATCTGTTTGTGGAACCCGCCTCACATTCCAGCTATCCAGGGAACTAGGTGTGGCAACTTGTGACTTCTTGGCCTACCTGTCCACGGCAAGAGTCCAGTTTCCCTACCCTTCAGGGGCTATATAAGCAGCAACCATGATCCTAATAAACGGAGGCTTTGACAAATCTGCTTGGCCTCCTTCTTCTGTCTTAGCTCATTCCCTTCCAGGTAGTGCCCCTCTGAGACCCTGGAATAACTGATTGCAGGGTGGGTTACAAACCCCTAGACTGAGTGACCCACCCAACGCAATCGACAAAAACCTATTTTGAAAGCTGATAAATCTAAACTGGGTGAGATGCTAATGGCTTCTATATCCAGAGTACTAGCTGAGGACAGAGCCTATGAAATAGAGACATATTCCCAAACTTATTGTATTTCCCACTAGAATTATTGTGGCTTACTGTTCAAATCTTGAGCCACACATCAAAATTAGAGGTAATCAGTACACAAACATCATGTCCTTGGTCCTTCCCCAGTGCTGAACTGGTCTCACAGGTGTTCTGAGCATTGGGTTCACAATAGGGTAGAACATCAGCATTGGTTTTCAACATGCTACCCACATCATCCTTCCCCCATCTTTGGAAGCACAATACAGAGTAATTGTCTTTAGAGGAGAAAATGGGAAGTGTGTGCCAACATGTAACATAAAAGATTACTGTTGGTAGGCTATCAACCAGAGATGACTGCTTAGACATGTGTTTGAGCTTATAGAGAGTCTTTATTAGCCAATTAGTAACTAAACTGGGTGTTTGGGATCCCAGAGTAGCCCCAAGACTTAATCATGGAGTGCTTTTAAAGCACAAAAGCAGTATTCTGGGTTGACATATTTCAGTTAACAAAAGCAGCAAGAAGAATAACTCCAGAAGCCAAAAAAACTAAGTTAATATATATACAGATTTACCCAGAACTGGGATTTTTGGTGGATTGGGTCTTTGTTTTCGTTTTTGGAGGTGGTACTATCTATGTGCTGAGTTTATGACCTGAATGGTACTTCCATTATAAAGTAAGCTGTGCTAAGATCTGGGACCTATTAGAATTACTGCTGGTACCATCGTATTTACTATGTCTATCACCATGCAATATCACACACTGTCTGACCATAGTTTGGTGACTACTCCAACCCAGAGAACAGACTAACCTATTTTCAAAAAAAAAAAAAAAATATTTTATATTGGATGATGCTCAACCTTTTTGTTCATATTCTCCTATATCTGCTTTTTATTTCAAACAATCCAACTTTGTGTCTTCATTCATGTTGTTTGGTTTTTTTTGGTTTTTTTTTTTTTCGAGACAGGGTTTCTCTGTGGCTTTGGAGCCTGTCCTGGAACTAGCTCTGTAGACCAGGCTGGTCTCGAACTCACGGAGATCCGCCTGCCTCTGCCTCCTGAGTGCTGGGATTAAAGGCGTGCGCTACCACCGCCCAGCTTGTTTGGTTTTTATAACCCTTACACTCCTATTATTGCTGTCTCTATATGCTTGGGTGTGTGACAGTCAACTGTAGTGTGTTACACTTACCAGTGGCAACACCCTTAGAAAAAGCTATCACTCTTTCAGAAGTTACCAATTACCAATAGCTTCTCAGCTAGGTGTGTGGTTTCCTGCCACTTGCCCACACCATGTTGAGATTTTGATTGGCTTGAACTTTTGCAGGTCTAATTATGTTATTACTTGTAGTTGTTTTTTTTTTCACTCTAACCTCATATTGCACACCAATATGTTGTTGTTGTTGTTGTTGTTGTTGTTTACTCTTTTCTCTTTATCCTTTTTGGGGGCCCACCACCCAGTTCCCAAATCATGACATAGAATTATTCTTTCTTATAAATGCCTAGCCTTACTTTGGCTTAATTTTAGACAGTTTTTCTTAACTTAAATTATGCCATCTACCTTTTGTCTCTGGGCTTTTCCCTTTTCTTACTTATGAATATCTTACTTTCACTCTTACTCTGTGGCTGCCTGGGGAGCGGAGTGGCTTGGTGACCAACCCCTAGCATCCTCACTCCTTGTTCTCTCTTGTTCCTCTTTCTCCTCCCATATTTCTCCATCTACTTATTCTCTCTGCCTGTCAGTCCTTGCTATTGGTCATTCAACTCTTTATTAGACCATCAGGTATTTTAGGCAGGGAAAGAATAATATCTTCATGGAGTTAAACAAATGAAACATAAAAGAATGCAACACACCTTGGCAATATTAAAACAAATATTCCACAGTGTAAGCAAATGTAACACCTCTCAAATTGATATTCGAAGATAATTACTCCTCCTCTGAGTTTCTGTGTGTGACCATTTTATTGTGTCAGGATAGCACTGCTTCACTGTAATAGTCTACTATCCCTGGCTCTTACACTATGTCTGATCTATAAGTCTGTGTATGTGTGTGTGTGTGTGTGTGTGTATGAGATATAGGTGTCTAACTTATAAATTAACAACCCACAGTCACTTACTCTCTCTATTTTTAAGTTATGGTTCTCTGTATTTACTGAAGTCTACTGTTTAAAAAGTGTTATCTATAATGAGGGTTGAGAGATTCACTTGACTGTGCTATAATGATTATTTGTTAAGAATGAGCTTAATTCTATTTCCCATTAGCAGAGTAATAGTAGTTGTCGTCTATTAGGGCCCATGGATATTTCACAGGTTCTTGGTAATAATAGCTGTACTCGGTATTAGTTCAATCTTGTGGAAGATGCCTAAAATCCAATCACCAAGCAGATATTTACATGATGTCTGTACCAACGTTGAACCACTAGGCATACCTTGCCAAGTAGTCTTTATTACAGCTCACAGCTTACACAGGTGAAAAAGTCTAGTGATTACCTTCTCCTCTTGTAGCATGGATACCACTGTCAGCAATGGAGATGAAGTTTCTAGATCAATATTACATTGATTTCTCCATGTTTGATAGCTCATATATGTGATGTCTTTAGATCTTCAATGTTAATCATGCCTTACAGTATTCCCATCTTGCTGTACCATTTCCACAGTAGCAATAATTTTTTTCTCTAGTTCGTGTTCCTCTACCTCTTTAAGTATCCCAGTTCATTCTGAAAAGAAATACATGACCTGTGTATAAGACAAAACAGCTTTAGGTCCCCCTCTAGTGGTGATATAGAAACACTCCATTGCAGAGTTTGTCTCGCGGCAAACTTAAACACAAAGTGCCATGTGCTGTGAGACAATAATGTTAGACACATAGAGGAAGAACTAATCAAAACCACAATGAGGTGTATTAACTCTTTATAGTAATATTCCCTATTAAAGGACAACGTGTAGTAGGAGGCCGCTTCTTCACTCCCAGCTGTCCAGACCATGAAATAATCACACAGGAACTATATTATTTAAAATCACTGCTTGGCCAATTAAGTATATTTCTTAAGTGTATTTCTAGCTAGCTCTGATATCTTTGGCTAACCCACTTCTATTATTTTATGTTATACCACATCTATCGGCAAGGTTTTACTTGGTGGCTTGCATCTTTTTCTCTGGCAGCCACATGGCATCACTCAACAACAGGGTCTGCTCTACTGGGTTGCCAAGGCAAGGTGCAGGGCCTGTTACACTGAGTACTGCAGCTGGCTAGGGACAGGGTCAACTGTCCCATTCTTATGACCTCAGGGCCAGCTCTTCTACTCGTGCCAGTTATGGAAGGGTTGGAGGAGGGCATCTTTCCCTTGCCCCCCCACCACCACACTGCAGACTAGGAAGTAGTATTAGCTTTCCTCCATCATATACTCAGGGCTAGTTCATACACTCTCCTGTCTACAGGGCCAGCTCTACTCTGCTGCCCAGATGAGACACAGGACTCATTCTCCCATGTGCTGCATCTGGTGGAGTGTTGGTTCAGGTCTCCCAATTGCTGCTGGTGGCAAGGGATGAGAGGAGGAGGGCATCTTTTCCTCGCCTATGTCACCACATGGCAGATGAGAAGGGTGCAGTCTGCTCTCCCATTCTCACACCCTCATGGCCAACTCTCCATTCCCCTATCAACAGTTCTATTGTCCTGCTCAGGTGAGGTGTAGGACCCCCTCTCCTGAGTGTTTCAGCTGGTGAGGGGCAGTACCAGGTCTTCCTAGTGGTGTAACCAGTGAGGGATGTGTCCAACTCTGTACAGCCCTACCCTTTCAGCTTTCTGTGGTGTCAGGAGCCACAGACATCAACACAGACCATGAATACATTAGGGCAATGAACCTAGAAAGGGGCCCTGGCAGTATCCCAGGTCCAGATATCACTATGGCTCTGGGGTGCAGTTAAGCCTCCCATCAGAGACAGGGAAAGCCATGCCTGGCCTAAATGTGTATCTCCTTGTTTCACTCAATCCATCATATAAACTGATTTCTTATATCAAAATTTATGGCATCCATGAATATTTGTAATTTTTGTATTTTTATGATCATGATGTGTGAAGTCCTTCTGTATATGTGTTGCTTTTATTGGTTAATGAATAAGGAAGCTGTCTTGGGCCTGCAAATGGCCCGAGAATAAAGATAAGCAGGAAAAACTAAACTGAATGCTGAAAGAAAGAAAGAAAGAAAGAAAGAAAGAAAGAAAGAAAGAAAGAAAGAAAGAGTCAAGGAGATGCCATTTAGCCACCAGAGGGGAAAGATGTAAGCTGCCAGCTAAAATCTTGTTGGTAGCCCAAGAACCTCGTGGTAAAATATAAAATAATAGAAATGGGTTAATTTAAGAGATAAGAGTGAGTTTGAAAGATGCATAAGTTAATAGGCCAAACAGTGTTGTAATTAATACAGTTTTGTGTGATTAATTTCAGGAGTCTGGGCAGCTGCGAACAAACCAGCGGCCTCTTAATACATGATCACTTAAAATAAACTCAAAGCTCTTAGGGTGAAACAAAGGTTTGGCCAAAAATTCTGTATTAAGGTTTATGTTGAGGTTAAAGCCAATAAACCTTTCAGGATTCAGAAGGATCACTATAGCAGGTGAAAACTGTCTAAGATATCTGAGGATAAATTTAAAAAATATATTTTATTTTTTTCACTGGTGTGAGAAGTCCTTCTGTATATGTGTTGCTTTTATTTGTTAATGAATAAAGATGGTACCCTGGCCTGTGATAGGGCAGAATAGAGCTGGACTGGGGAAAACTAAACTGAATGCTGGGCAAAAGGAGGAGGAGATGAAGAGAAGTCATGTAGCCTCTGCCAGAGACAGGTGCGCTGGAATCTTGCTGGTAAGCCACTGCCCCATGCCAATACACAGATGAATTGAAATGGGTTAATCAAAGATATAAGAGCTAGATAGCAATACACTTAAGTGTTTGGTCAAGCAGTGATTTAAATAATATGGTTTCTGTGTGATTATTTCAGATCTGGAAAGCTGGGAACAAATAAGCAGTCTCCTACTACAGCTCACATAAGTCTTTATTATATCTCACTGATTCTTCCTATTAGTTCCCTAATTCACTGTTTTTTCACTGTTCTCTCACCATTCCTCTTCATTGTATCACATTGTTCTACCCATCCCAAGTGGTTTTTAGGATATATACCCACACACACAGTTAATAAGCATGCATCTCATAGAATCACAAAAACCAGGTGAATCCAGCAAGGAGGTGCCTAATGTCACAGAGGGGACATGGCTGTGTAGCTCTCCAACAGACACTCAGAGGGTTGAATGTTGAAATAGGAGCAGCGAGGCTGCATCCCCGGCACCCAGCCGCCCACATGGCTAGGTTATGCCCCGAAATAATTACATGGAAACTATATTTTTTAAACACTGCCTGGCCCATTATCTGTAGCCTCTTATTGGCTAGCTCTTACATATTGTTCTAACCCATTTCTAATATTCTGTGTAGCCCACGAGGTGGCTTACCAGGGAGGATCTTAACCTGCGTCTGTCTGGAGTGGGAGAACCATGGAGACTCTCTGACTCAGCTTCTTTTTCCCAGCATTCTGTTCTGTTTACTCCACCCACCTAAGGGTTGGCCTATCAAGGGGCTTAGGCAGTTTCTTTATTAATAAGAAATCACTCCCACATCAATTGAATAAGGATAGGATTTTAAATTTAATTATTTCAAAATTCTAAAAAGAAGGTTTTGTGCACTAGCTACATTTCTTAACTATAACTCATTAAGATAGAATTTTGTGATTAATTATTGTGTAAACTGCAGCAGTGCTGTTAAACTTTCTGAGCACTTCTACTTCCATCCCCACTGGCTGGGAACACAATGTTGGTAGTCATAGTAACCTGCAAGCCTTGGAGGAAGATGAAAATAATTAATTTGCATTAGCATCTAGCTAGCTGAGTTTAAAGTGAATTTCTTTGGAGACTTTGATTCCAACTCTAGCTGGGTGCCTGCCAGTACACAAGTGAGGAGGAATTTCTTTCTCTGGGGTTGGTTTAGTGACTCAAGCCTTTGTCCTGTATCTCTAGGGGTAAACATATAAGCAGTTAGTTTTCTGGGCTATGATCTTATGTTAAATAAAACCAAGATGAAGGGTAAACATAGAATATTAACAGTTTATTATGTTTGAGCAAAAGGCCAGTAGATTACACCTTCCTGAGCCTGCTGCTAGAGAACTCAAGGCCAACCAGACCCGTTTCTCAGGAAGAGTAGACATACTGTCTCTGCTCAGTGTCTTCTACTTGGGGCTCCTTTCTTGTCAATGAATACTGTCAATAAGGATAGTTGTGAGGGACTAACTTTATGTAGATTTGACCACGAAAACTAAAGGATTGGCTGAGTGAATAGTTTCACACCAGGGATTCATGGTGTGGGCAAAGGTCTACAGTTGCCCATACAGGAAAAGTTAGGTTTAAAGAATGGCTTATACGCTGCAGAGGAGCCAGTTTTTCCTGGAGACAGCAAACAAAAAGAGCAAGTACTCTTTATATAAGAAGTTTTACTTTTGCTTTTTTGTTTTTGTTTTTGTTTTTTTACTGGCCCTACACAATTTGAGTGCTTAATGACAAATCAGATGGCTTTTAGATGAAGGCATGGATGGCACTACACACAGACAGACAAAAAGGCAAATGTGGCAAATTTCTTAATACCTTATTATTCATACAACAGCAAAGAGCAGTAGAATTACTAGCCTCACATTAACAATTTATTAATTATTCTCATATTAAAAATATTATTTTAAAATGTCAAGCTTGTATGTTATTCTAGAAATATTGATACATATCTTGTGTTCTCTATTTCCAGCTCAAGTTTCCATAATCTTTTCTTTCTGTTTTAGCATGCTATGTCCTGAGTTTTTCTAGGAATATATTTAATTATTCTGCAATAGACTATGAAGTTTTGGGGTATGTCATGCTATTCCTTTTTGACTAATATACATCATTTAATGAAACACTAAAAAGCAGGTTAAATATCCTTACCACCTTTCATTTTTTGTAAGTTCCTTATACAATAAAATCATCTCTCACTATTTATCTGCTATATCATGTTCATATTTTTACTGAAGCTCAAATCATCTGGAAGAAACAATTTTCTGTTTATTTTCTGTCATGTAGAAATATGAGTGCCTAAAGAGAGATATTTGCCCTTTTTATCAGGGCAAATTATCATTATGTCATTATATCATTACAGTGATATAATGTGATATGAAGCAAATACTCAAAATCACAAAACAGAGGAAGGTGGCTCTAATACCAGACATTCAGCCAACACATTGTGTATTGGAGATCTGACATGCAAGAATGGGTAAAGATACAGATATTGCCTGCACCAATCTGACTAAGGGGTGAGTAGGTGGCCTCCCAGCTGGACAGCCCAGTCCCTAGGCACTAAGAAATGGGCTCACTGCATCCCCATCCCCCACCCATCACAGCACCACTAGCCAGTCATCAGGCAAGGCTCCTCTAGACAGGCTGCTGCACCATACCCACTTGTAGACTGTAATCTACAAGTCCCACTCCATCTGCAAACCTCAGAGGTTTCCTGAGACAGACATTGCCTGCACTGTTCAAACCAAGTGATAGGCATAACTGGAGGTTTCTCTCCTGCCTTCCAGTTCCCAAATAACCATTCTGAGGCTTAACATTAATTAGAAACTGTTTGCCCTATTAGCTCAGGGTTCTCGTTATGTAACTCTTATAACCTCATTTTACCATGAAGTTAATGATTTGTTGCCTCACATTGTATTTCTTCAGCAGTTGCTGATGTCTCACTGACTCTCCCTTCTTCCTTTCTGTAGCTATTAGGATTTCCCACTATACTCTATATTTTACCCTCCCGTAGGCCAAAGCAGCTTCTTGATTAACCAATGGTAATAAAACATATTCACACCATAGAGAAGGGCCTCACACATCAGGTGATTGGCTGACCTCCCAGAAGGACAGCCCAGTCTCTAATACTGAAGGCCCAGAGCACAACTCCTGCCCCTCCCCCAACCATCTCAGCCCCACCAGACAGTAAGCAAGGAAAGATTCCTAAGAAGGCTTCTCCTCCAACTACCATTTGATCCTGTAAACTCCAGGCCCCACTCTGCTTCCAAATCCAACCATCCATTGTGGCATCAGCAGCCCTGGAAGGCATGGATAGTGCCTACACCCATTGGAGGAAGAGATGGGTAGATACCAGTGCAAGAATATAGAACACAAGAGACAGAAGACAGAATCACAGGCATTGAAGATTCAATAGAGAAAATAGATTCACCGATCAAATAAAACATTAAAGTCAATAAAGTCATAACAAAAATTGTCCAGGAATTCTGGGACACTATGAAAAGGTCAAACATAAGAATTATAGGGTCAGAAGAAGGATAAAAACTCCAGCTCAGAGTCACAGAAAATGTATTCAACAAAATCATAGAATAAAATGTTCCCCAGACTAAGGAAGGAAATGTCTATGATGATACAAGAAGCTTACAGAACACCAAATAGACTGGACCAAAAAAGAAGTCCCCTCATTACATAATAACCAAAACACTAAATATATTGAATAAAGAAATAATATTAAGAGCTTCAAAGGGAAAATGCCAAATAATGTATAAAGGCATGTAGCGATATTTTGTTGATGTTTTATTGTTTTGTTTTGTTTCGTTTTTGTTTTTCGAGACAGGGTTTCTCTGTGGCTTTAGAGCCTGTCCTGGAACTAGCTCTGTAGACCAGGCTGGTCTCGAACTTACAGAGATCCGCCTGCCTCTGCCTTCCGAGTGCTGGGATTAAAGGCGTGCGCCACCATCGCCCGGCCCTGTTGATGTTTTAATATATAAAGCTTGCTTGAAGATCAGAGTGCAGAGCTAAGTCACTAGAGGCCAGGGAATGGTGGCGTGCATGTTTTATCCAAAGACTTGGGAGACAGAGGCAGAGGGAGCTCTGTAAGTTCACGGATACACTGTGCTACACAAGACTGAATCTATATGAAAACGAAAGAGATCACGCAAAGGTGATCCCAACCTTTAATCCCAGCACTTGGGAGATAGAAACAGGAGTGATAAGGCTAGATGGAAAGAGGAATATAAGGTGGAAGCAGACAGGAGCTATGTGCAGTCTGAGACTTGGTAGAGACTGTTGCAGTCTGAGATTCGGTGGATGCAGTCTGAGGACAGGATTGCCCCCATTTGACTGAGCATTGGTAGAGTAAAAGAACTCTAGTGGCTGCTTCACTGTTCTTCCTCATTAACCCCTATACCTAACTTTCGGTTTTTATTATTAAGACCAACTAGAACTGGTGCTACACCTGGTGCCCAACTTTGGAGGTACGAAGTCACAAAAAAGCCATTTGCCTGTGGCTTTGCAACCACTGGCAAAGCTGGAGCTACACATGGTCAAAGGCAGCACCCTACCAGCTAGGTTTCCCTTCTTCTCTCCCTTCTCAGGCTGCTGCCAAACTAGGAAGCTGCTTTAAAACATAGCCAAGCTTTAATGGTTGACACAGCAATCGTCGTCCTCACATCTTCATCATCATCATTGGACCATTTGGAGAGAAAATTGGGAGTTCTAAAGTGGAATTAATTAAAAGAGAGAGTTTTTTAAACAAAAATTTAAAAATGGGAAACACAATTATGATAAAGAAAATTAGGTCTCTATATAATTATGTAATGAATTATTTAAAAATGGAATGATTAAGTGAGGGGATAGTCAACTTAACCAAGATTAGTATACTACTAATTATCATTGTGATAATCCCTCTCATTTTGATAGTTCTTGGTTTATCTCTTTAAAAGCTGTTCAGTATGAATGCAATGATATAGGCCTTAGAAAAACTTAATAAAACAGGGCATATAGATATTCAAATCTCAGTGGGAATTTAATGGAGATCCGGTTTCAACATTGCATTATAAGGTTATTGTAACTGTAATTCTTGCTTGATACCTGTTTTGTTGTATGTAATTTTACTATGCTAAGGTTAAAACCTTCCTTTTATTTAAACAGAAAAGGGGAGGTGATGTGGGAGTCCCCCTGCGTGCTGAGATTACCATTAATGAATAAAGAAACTGCCTTGGCCTGTTGATAGGGCAGAACTTCGGTAGGCAGGGAGGATTGGACTGAATGCTAGGAGAAAGAAACGCAGAGTCAGAGAGATGCTTTGGAGCTGCTGCCAGAGTCAGACATGCCAAATCTTTGCTGGTAAACCACTGCCATGTTGCGTTTACATATTAATAGAAATGGTTTGTTTTTTTTTTTTTCGAAACAGGGTTTCTCTGTGGTTTTAGTTCCTGTCCTGGAACTAGCTCTTGTAGACCAGGCTGGCCTCGAACTCACAGAAATCTGCCTGCCTCTGCCTCCCGAGTGCTGGGATTAAAGGCGTGCACCACCACCACCCGGTGAAATGAGTTAAATTAATATAAGAGTTAGCCAATAAAAAGCTAGAGCTAATGGGTCAATCAGTGATTTAAATAATATGGTTTCTATGTTATTAATTTGGTTCCGGGCATCCAGGACCAAATTAAAAAAGCTGGCCCTCCTCCTACAAATGGGTATAATTAAATCCTTATGTTTGACTCCAACAAGCACTGTCTGTACAGCTATAATAAAGAGAATGGCAAGTAGTTACCTCTTAGAAATAAGCTTTCAATCTGATGTCAGATTGAAAGAAAGGAAAATGTTGACAAGAATTTAGTGAGAACTAGATATGCATTTTTGTATTTTCCAGTGATCTAATAAGGTCAATGATTTCACAATTATAACATCAAATTGACATTATACAATGTGTGGAAATTAAGAAAATAAATTGATGAGATTTTTTAAGAACTTTGGTGTTGTTTGGGAGAGAAGGATAATACATAGGGCACAGGATTTCCTGTGTAAAAGCATGAATTCATATTTGGTTCTAGGAAAAAATCATAAGCTGGAATGACAAGACTTTATGTTCAGAGTAACACCAATTCATGGACAGGAATTACAACACTTAAGGTAGAATCCTCCCTATGTCTAGTCCTTACTGTATTTCCTCTTGCAGCAATATTTTTCTCATTCAGAGCCAAACTTGAAGTCATTATTAGTAAGGCTTAGCAAAAGAGCCTTTCTAACACTCACTCTTACTTTCTTTGCAAATATTATGACAAAGAAACAAAAGCATCTTAGGACATTAATTTACTACTTCTTGCCATATAAACAAAAAAATGACAATGGATCAGGTTGTGCAGACATATACATGGAATCCCAGAACTTAGGAAATGGGACAGAAAGATTTTAAGTTATGTTCAGCTGTATAGTGAGTTTAGAGTGAGGCTGGACTATATGAGATCATATGAAAGAAAGAAAGAAAGAAAGAAAGAAAGAAAGAAAGAAAGAAAGAAAGAAAGAAAGAAAGAAAGAAAGGAAGGAAGGAAGGAAGGAAGGAAGGAAGGAAGGAAGGAAGGAAGGAAGGAAGGAAGGAAACTTTGAAAATAGACCAGAATTATCATGATTTTATTCAAAACATGCAGGGCAAGGTGATACTGAAGTGCCACATTTCTCAGTTTTATGGTAATAATATTTACTAATTCATCATTAGATAATAATCAGCAATTCTGAAGTCAGTAAATCATTGAACAGCACAGGGAAATATAGATGTGTTTGTGCAGTGACCCTGAAAATTGCCCCAATTAAAAGATGGGCATTCGCTGGACCTTGAGGAGATGAGGCAATGTGAGGTGGGAGGTCAGAGAGGCATGCCTAACAGAAAAGGTCAACTGTGCCCAGGAGGAAGGGGCTTCAGGAGGAAATACATTTAGATGGGAATGAAGCAGATCTGGAACTCGGGTGGCAAAGAAACAAGTCCATTGTTGACTGGAGTGATATCAAGGTCATTTGGATCAATTGGAGACCTCAGGTTAAAGCTTTGTAAAATGGTGGTCAGGAATAAAAATAACTCCATTCTGGCTAGGCCTTCTCCCACACAAATCCGTTTTCCTAGAAATAAAAAAATGTAAAAAGAGAATATAATTAATTCTAGTGTTTGGCTGAGACATGCACTATGTTTGCAACTGTAATGAAAGAGAATTTGTGTCATAGACTGGATGTATGAATGGATAGTAGATGAATAAATGGAGAAAAGACAGACACGTTTTTTCTACATGTCTAATAGTAGGAAATACATTATTAAAATACTTGGATACAAAGTTTCAGAGGGTGTAATAGCAATATTGAGTACTAGACTTCCCATCCACAGTATGAAAACAAAGGAACAGTTATTTAACCGCACATGAGAGGCCATGGTGAGATTTAATAGAGCACAAAAGTTGTGCTAGTGTACTCCAGAGAATATGGAGAATACAGCAGAAGAGACAGAATACCACTGCTTTGGAACCAAACACCAGGATAAAGGAAGAAGTGCCTACTGAAAGAGAAAAATGAAAAAGTATCACAGCACAGACAGAAGGCTCCATCCTATAGAAAACGAAATAGCTTTAAAAAAGCATATAATGAGGATCCTTCCTAGCTTAGAAGCTTTAAAGAAAACCTGTATATATTTCTCAGCATATATTCAGAGTACTAAAGCCAGCAGCCATCATGAGAATCGTCCTAAACTGTAGAGATTAAACTACTCCTGGGGTTGGAAAACCTGACATCACTGCAGATTCCCCATGAGCAGTCCACAGCTATAACTGGATAAGAAGTGGCCACCAGAGACAGTTGCTTAGAAAAGAATCTTTGATGTATACTGAGTGTGATAAGTCCTTCATTGGCCATATATTTAAATACATGGTCCCCAGTTGACAATGATTTTTTGCAATGTCGTAAAAATTTTAATAGGTAGGGTTGCAGAAGAGAAAGTCAGTCACTGAACGTGGATCGTGTAGGTTTATAGTCTCCCCCACTTCCAACCTGCTGTCTGTTTCTTGTTCCTACTTCCATCAAAATTCTTCACAGATCTTGAGAAGACAATAATCAACTTTATATGGAAAAACAAAAAACCCAGGATAGCCGAAACAATCTTATACAATAAAGGATCGTCTGGAGGCATTACCATCCCTGACTTCAAACTCTATTACAGAGCTACAGTATTGAAAACAGCTTGGTATTGGCATAAGAACAGAGAAGGCACCTACTTCCATGTCTCCTCCTCCATAATAGACTCTACTCTGTCGAACTTTAACCCAAAATAAACCCTTAAGTTGCTTCTTGCCAAGTATTTGTTCGCGAGAACAAGAAAAGTAATGTGTACAAAAAACTGGTATCAAGGAGTGAGTTTTGATGAAGCTAACTGCCTTACTCATAGAGGTCTAGGTATTTATTGTCTAAAAAGACTTAAATAGGAGCGCAGTGATATATCTAGACACACAATACAACCACATTGTGATCCAGCTCTGTGAATTTGGATAGGGTGGGTCAACACTCTATCACTAAAATAGCTCAGGATATATAATGTTTCAACTCAGAGAAAGTGTGTGGACATCAGGAATCGTAATAGTGCACATAATTCTGCACATAATGCAATAGTGGCCCACAAATCATGTTGCTAAACAAAGGCTGTATAATTGGTCTTAAAGCCCACTCAACAAGAAGGAAACATTGCCTATTACTAGAAAACCTCCCCCAACTTTCCTGGACAAGTGACATCATCAACTTACTTATCTTTATATTCACAGACAAGTGTAGCTCTTATATTCATCAAGGAAACTCTTTGCAACAAAGAAATAACATTATAGAAAACCACAACTGATCAAAATGCAGGGAACAATCTATCATTGGGTGCCTAGCTCCAGTAGATATATCTACAGCACAGCTGCTGCAGCTAAGGCTCAGGGACCATTGAGGAAGAGTGGGGTGGACTGTAAGATCCAAAAGACCAGGAAATGATTTGATTACCTGTTGAGAAAGGAACAAAGTAGTCACTTTTCTTAAACTTGCCATTCTCATCCAAAAAGTGACCAGGATCAAACCTCTCTGGGTTGGGGAATTCTTTGTCATCATGTAGCACAGATGTCAGTGATGCTATGACAGTGGTTCCCTGTAAACAAGAGCCATAGACAAGTCAAGTTATGAAAATGTTGTTGAGGTAAGAGGAACAATAGACTTGGCATAGTCGACGCTTCTGAGGAAATCATGTCCAAACAAGAGCAGAGGCATATCTGTAACAGACAGATCATGCAACAACAGGGATGCACTGGGATCCAATGGCAGTGATCTTAAAGAGTGTTCTCCAATAGATTTTGAAGGACTAAGTACTGGAATATACATTTATCAACAAGATTAGCACTGGTGTCCATCACCACCTACTGCTCTACTTTATCACTGTTGCTACTGCGCCATGCATGTGTGGAATGTGGCTTGAAAATTTAAATTTTTACATGTAACACCAGATGTATCTGCTCATAGGAATGTCTTATGTCCACTTCTGATAAAAATTAACAATGTCTTCTGGAATAGCATTGCCAAAAACATTATTCAATTATTCCATGACATGCAGTTTATTCGTCTTAAATTTAAGATATGGGTGAGATGTTGATTATATTTAGGACTGCTTGTAAAAAATTGAAGGGATAACAAAATTAGAAATTTCCTAATTTTGTAATTCCAGTCAGGGTCATCAGTTTATTTGAGGATAAATATTGAAACTGAGAAACTAATCAGATGATTCTCTAGGCAGGATATTCATAACATGTCAATGGCCACACCATATATTTTATTGATTGCAAAAAGAATAGAACTTCTACAATGTAGATATCTGAATATCATCTTAAGCAGAAGAAGTGGGCATATCCACATATCACTAACAACATAGTTAATGTATGCCAACCTGCCTTACAATATATGAGTCCTATAGGCTATTCTTTGTCCATCATTTTTCCCAAAGTTATAACTAAAAACAAAGTACTAGAGAACAATGACACACAAACCAATCCAGAAATTGAGTACATAATTATATAAACTGAAAGATTTAATGGATCAATATATAAATTTTCTAAATGTGCCTATATATTTCTTAGCAACCTGATAAAACCCTAGGAGAGTCTTTTCAAAGACTGGCAATCTGAACTTTAAGTTTTATTTCAAAGTGTAAACAGTCAAGAGTGACTTTAAATGGAGAGTAAATTTGGAAGGCCTACAGTTCCACAAACTAAGACTTGTTTCATAATTTTACTGTCTCTTAATGAAAATAGCAAAAAGTTCATCCAGCTCCAAGATTTAAAGTGTTTGTATTTTTCTTATCTTGTGGGGGCAACAAATTGGGACCAATCATGTTATACATTCTTAAGAATTCTAGTATAGGTTGCTTGTGAATATACAACTTGTGGCTTGGTTGACTTAATCCCTCTGAAAGGTTTCATAACTTCCTCTTCAACACTGATAATCTGACATTTCAAGCTCCAATATCTTGGGCTTATGATTTAATTTCACTCACTCATTTAAGAGCAAGACCATTAAGGGACAATGTAGACAAAGGAAACTTACCTTGGGAATGAGATAGTTTCTGAACTTAATGTCACAGGTCATTGCATGGGGCAGTTTGTTTGGAAGGAGATCAATGTATCTCTGAACCTCATGCAACACAGCATCTGTATAGGGCATGTGACTCCTGTCCTCCATGCAGGGGCTTCTGTGTCTACCAATTACATGGTCAATCTCTTTCTGGACTTTGGCTAGTTCAACACAGTGAAAAATAACAGAAAAGGAATTAGCAAATTGAACACAAATCAGGTTACTTGTAGCAAGATGGATATGCCTGGCAACATTATGAAAGCATAATATATGCTAATGAAGTGATGGTTGCTATGATATAAATACTACTACCATATATGCTACAATACATAGCCCTTATGTATTAATTAGCATACTTAAAACAACATTAATTATTACTTTCAAATAATAAACAGAATAACAGCAAGTTAAGAATATCAGCTCTTACAGAATAAAACTATTTGTCAAGCATTATTTGTACTAAAACAATGCAGTACATTTAAGAATAAATTATGATGGTTTTGTGTGCATGTTTGTATGTAGTTTCCAAAGGTATGTAATCTTACTTCCCAAATATGGCCATATATTAACAATTTGTCTTGAAATTTATGTTTATATCTATATATAATGACTATTTCTTTCTTATCCATTATTGGATAAATTAAATTCTTCTTCATGTGGAAAAAAGTTTCATATTCTCTAGATGTATTAAATATAAACATCTTTCTCAGTACAATCCTCATAGGAAAACTTCGGTTGTATCCATTGGTTAAATCTTTGTGACTACATAAAATCTCTGCCCTAGTAAGAAAACAGTGACTATTGTCATTGCTGATGCTATCTTGGACTTAACTCTATTTCACTTTATCAATTTATCCTTTTTTGTTTTTGGAATTATTTTGAAATATTCAGGTAGTTGTTTCAAAGTCCTACCAATACATGTCCAGATATGGAGAAGTCTTACACTATCGACTGTTATAAAAAGAACAGTGGGCCGCTACCCGTCCCTCCCAGCTCCCGGCCACCTGGCTAGCTTTATCCAAAATAATTACACAGAAATTGTATTCATTTAAACACTGCCTGGCTCATTATTTCTAGCTTCTTATTGGCTAACTCTCACATATTAGTTTAACCCTTCTCCATTAATGTGTATCGCCACTTGACTGTGGCTTACCGGCATGAGTCTAACCAGCATCCGTCTCAGAGAGGAGAGCCATGGTGTCTGCCTGACTCTGCTTTCCTTCTCCCAGCATTCTGTTCGGTCTACTCCACCTATCTAAATTCTTCCCTATCAAAAAGCCAAGGCAGTTTCTTTATTTGACCAATGAAAGCAACACATAGAAAGAAGACCCTCCTACACCAATCAACCACTTATTTCCCTTTTGTTCTTGGTTCTCTCCTCATACCATCACCATCCATTGGTCCTTTCTGAACTGAATATTTTCTAGGTTTGATGCTAAGCAGCCTCCCTAATAGTCTCATCCTTCACATTGAGATCTTCAGATTTCTATAGCTTAATACTTCTATGGCTGGAGGACTTTGGTTCATTTTCAGCATTGATAAGGTTGTTATTAACCACCTTAAATCTCAATTCTAGGTATTTGATGTCCTCTTCTGATCTCTGTGAGAACTGGGCATGTACATGGTACACAAACATAAATGCAGCCAAAACATTCACATACAAGGAATATTTTTTAATTTACGATACAATTATAGGATACTCCCCCAATAATCTGTGTTATGCTGTTTATTTTTATGGAAACTTACTTCTAGAATAATAAATGAATTTATAAATTCTGGAAAAATGACAAAGCCTTTGTAATGGACCTAAACTTTTAGAATAATTTCCAGGATTATGTCTCGTTAAAATCTAGAATTGGTATATCTTCTTCTGTGAGGAGAGTTTCTATTCCAACAAAAGAATTGTCAGAATAAGAAAAAAATGTCCTCAAGAATATATCTTCTCTTCAATATGGTTTTCTCCAATTTAAACTAAGTTGCCTTTTAAAACAATTAGTGTGGACACAATCACTTCCCATGAAATCCAGGCTCGGGAATAATACTTTACTGATCTTTTCTCCTGCCTTCCAACCTCACTTCTATGAAGCATGAGCTCTGCTAAGAGCTGAGACACCTCACTTCAGTCCTCCTGATCAATGTGGCAGATTGGAGTGGCACACACGGTTAAATTATGAGGCTTCCCTGAGACAAACAAAACACAGGACTCCATGGGGCTCCTCCAGTTCCTTTCTGACTTCCTTGCTTCCCACCTGTGTCCTTACCTGTGACTTCTGGGTGCTTGAGCAGGAGCAGCAGGGAGTACCTCAGTGTTGTACTTGTTGTCTCTGTCCCAGCAGAAAACAGGTCAGCTGCTGAGAATAACAAGTTTTCATGGGTAAACGCTGTCTTTGGGTTGTTCTTTTCCTAGGAATGATTTTACAGTGTTAGCCAGCAAAATTTTATCAATGTCCTTATTAGAGTGAATAAAATGACTTGCATATGCTGAGTTTAACATGACAGACCTTACAGCGTGCCATAGAAGAAGAAACTGATATGTGTTCAAGAAATATGTAAACCCACTGACCCATCTTTACTCCCTACACCAGTGTCTTGTCTGGAAAATTTTTTTCATGAGACTCTTCAATCATGTGAACCATACAGTGTACCATCTTCTCAAAGAGACAAAAATGAAAGAATTGAAGCCTCATTTCATTTTTTAATGTCTTACTCAAAATACATGTTGAATGGAGCGGCTTGTTCATCCTGGCTGCCCAGAACCCAAAATACCACACAGAAACTATATTAACTAAATCACTGCTTGGCCCATTAGCTATAAATTCTTACAGGCTAACTCTTACATATTAATTTAACACATCTCTAGTAATCTCTGTATCACCAAGTGACAGTGGCTTACCAGCTTAAGTTTCAGCATGTCTGACTCTGGGGGCGGCTCCATGGCATCTATCTGACTCCACCCTTCTTTCTCCCAGCATTCAGTCCAGTCCTCCCCTCCTACCTAAGTTCTGCCCTATCAACAGGCCAAGGCACTTTCTTCATTCATTAGTGGTAATCACAGAACACAGAGGGGACTCCCACATCAAATACACACAAAAAGAAAAGGAGGAGAAAAGTCAAATAGTATGTTGCATTAGGGATATCCCCAAAGATGAACCTCCCAATTGTAAACATAGTAAAGAAAGATGGGAAGTCCCTGAGTCTCATGGGAGAAGTATACTGCTTGAATAAGAATACTAAATCCAGGACACAACTAGCATAAGGGTAGGGTTCAGTGGAGCAGAATAGAGAGATCACAAAGCAAACAAACACCTTACTTTTAAGATAAGTTCCAATAGTGTTCAATGAGAATAGTGGCTTTACAACAAACGGAGCCATGACAAGAAGGAGCATTTATTCATATAGGTACCTAATACGCATCAATCTTTAATTTCACGTCCACGTGAATCCACTTGAAGTTACACTCAATTAAGGCACCTTTACTCTTCTGCACTAATCATTCCCTTTTCACACCACATGCTACAATTTATAATTCATCTGAAATTCACTCAGCTGTCCATAGCTAATATTTTAAACTTTAGTTCAATATGCAGATGCTGTAGAAAGTCTGGCTAGCTTGAGCTGCGTTTTTTAAGTTTTCATACATTGTCTGCAAAGACAACTTTCATTTTTCTTTTAGGTCATGACATTTTTTTTCTGAGAGGTTTGGAAATGTTTGGATTCCATGAGCCCATTGCATTATAAGATTATTTTGGTCTAAAACTTGGGCTCAATATATTCAAATTACTTAACTTTATGCTATCTGGGATACGTACAACTAATTCATTTATATATTATGAACACAAAGTGCTTGTCAAACATTACTGGCCTGTACCATTTGAATATCCCTGTAAAACATGAATATTTTATTCATGGAACAAAATATACTCAAGCAAACAAATAACTAAATTGAAGTTCTGTTATCATTTTACCTGCTCCATTTTGATCAGAAAACAATCAATAAAGTCCCAAGGATTGTTAATGTCCAGTGATTCTTGGTGCTCTATCATTTTTGCCAAAAAATAATGTTTTAAAAAAGTAAAATTTTCAAGTAACTCTCTGTGTCTTCCTGGTAGATAATCAATTATAGCAGGAAAATTATTGCAAATCTACAAAAGAAAATGATGAAAGTTTAAAATATGAGATGTATATAAGTGTGCCTTATAGTGGACCTTGGCCAGAAAGTATAAATATAAAATAAATAAAATATATTATCCATTTTGATGAGGTATTTTTATGGTGTATGCAAAAATTCTCTTTGCTTGTGAAGATGTCGATAGAAGAGCGTAATGAACCAGCTCACACATGATAACCACTGCACAAAATCTCACACAATCTTTATTCCATACATAAATGTTACATCAGCTCCTTCATTTTCTCCACAACTTCTTCACTACAACCTTGAATACAAAACACCATGAATTGCTATGGTTCACATTTTATAGACTGCAACAGAGATAAAGGAGCTTGGGATATCCTGAATAGATGCATTGACGTCATACTTGCTACTTAATTTCCATCAGTCACTCTCAGACACAGAATAAGAATTTTAGCAGTGGGAGTCTTAAGAATTTTTTTATGTACAGTTGTGAACCTGTGCAGACCAGCTGGATGATTTCTTCAAAATTGTTTAGACAAATTATTAATGCAGTTCAACACAGAAATAAATGTGATGGGATCCAAACACCATTTAAACATTTTATCACTGCTATGCAGACATATTGTTACTTAGGATGTCAGCTGCTTACTATTTAATAAACACTGCCATACTTCAGGGGTACTGGCAGTTTCAATGATTCCATACACTGTCCCAACTTGAAGAAAATAGTCTCACTATGAAATTCCTCCAAAGTGTTTTTGACAAGATCTCTAAAGTATTAAATGAAACATAAGCCTTGTTACTAACAGATTTCAAAACTAAAACAGAAGTCCACTGAGTTATGTCAGGATCTTCTGAGCATTGATTTTTTTTTTAGAGAAAGTGATTTGAGATTTAATGAAACAACCTACAGTTAGGCTTTCATTTGTCTAAAAATTATTTGTAATTTCAGAAAACATATATCTCGAAGAGGTTTGGGAGTTTTATTGGTTTTTGTTTTGTTTTATTTTTAAAGAAAGAAGCTTGAGCTCACCTGCATCCAAGGGGAACTCAGAATCTCTACATTTTCATTTAGGACATTCATGAAGTTGAGAAATTCCTGATCTTTATAATCAAAACGATTCTGGAAAACAATGGAACAGATGACATTGCAGGGAGCACAGGCCAGGATGAAGGTGGGGTCACAGGGTGAGCCTGAAGAGATGGGGAAAATTGCAAAATGTCACGTAAGCGGAGATTAGCTTTTGTTTCCCAGTCACCCAGACCCAAATAATCACACAGTAACAATATTAATTATAACACTGCTTAGCCGATGACTCAGGCATATTTCTATGTAGCTCTTATGTCTTAAATTAACCCATGTTTGTGCTAATCTATGAATCACCATGAGGCTGTGCCTACCAGTAAGTTTTGGCATCTTTTATCTTTTTCCTTTGGCAGCTACATGGTGTCTCTCTGACTCCCTCTCTCTCTCTCTCTCTCTCTCTCTCTCTCTCTCTCTCTCTCCATATATATAAACACATATATGTTCAGATTTCCCACCCGGTTTTATTCTGCCCTGCCATAGGCTGAGGCAGTTTCTTTATTAAGGAATGATAATAAAACATATTCACAGCATACAGAAGGAAATCAAACATCGATGCCACTGAAATAAATGTGTGTAAAACACTCTAGCACCTAATAGGTAAAAGAACTTATGACAAGTCTTACCCACAGATGGCTGGTAGACATAAAAATATGCATTACATCTGTACATCATTTTTATATTTTATATGGTTTCATTGATCTGACCATCTATCCAAATCATGAAATTGAGTATAGTGTCTTTATCTCACCCCCTTTATTGACTAGCCTATCTCCTCAGAGGTTTGGAAAAGAGACTTTTTAAACCCTCAGCAATTCAAGACTTTTGGGGAGATCCAAGTCTCTTTGTGATGCCTCTGAATAACATGATACAAAGATGCATGGGAATGAAAGGCAGGGGGATCTGGGAAGAGGTGGGGTGTGAATATGATCAAAATGCACTGTACACACTTCTTGAAAAACAAACAAAAGTAAAGGGGGAAAAGCATCTGCGCCCAAAAAAAAAAAGAAGAAAGGGAAAGAATGATAGGAACTTTGGAAAATTTATATATAGGATTAAAGATTTGTGTCCTTAGTAAGTAGAGTATAATAAATAAATAGAGAGAACGTGCTGACTTTATATATTCAGAAAGCTAATATGTAAAAGAAACACATCTATGTTATATGAACTAAAATTTGTATTAATAAACATTAAATATAAAATGGATTTCTTGTGGTAAAATTAATATGAGAACCTTTGCTTGAAATATGCCCTCAAAAAAAAAGAAAACAAAAGTAGAAAAAGATAGTTTTTGATTCTCATTTCAATGTCTAAAATCCCTCTGATTTTCTCCCTTTCATAGGAAATAAATATCTGTGATGATTAATATTGATTGCCAACTTGACAGGCTTTAGCATCACCAGGCATAGTGGCTTCTGGACATGCTAGGGAGCTGGGAAGATCGATCCTATATGAGGGGGCACCATTCCTTAGTCTTTGGTGCTAGACTGCATAAATGGAAGGAAGCTGGCCAAGTAGGAGCATTCTTATCTCTGCTTTCACCAAACTTATGGGGTGACCAAGACACAATTCCATCACAATAGACTAAAACTAAAACTATAAGCCCAAATAATTCCTTCATTTCTTCAGTTGCTTTAATCAGGTAATTTATTACAGCAAAAGGTGAAATAACTAATATTGTTCATCATCCCCTAAATTCCTTACATTTTAACATTTGTGTATTCTTTGTGGACGTCTCTATAATCAAATTCAAGCGGTTACACTTTATATATAAAGCACTTACAAAACTCAAACCCATAGACCCTAAAATAAAAATATCTTGAATCAAAAGTACCTCAGATAAGTAATAGGACATTTGATAATAATAAATTGAGTTAATTGTTTGATGCCATATGCTTTTAAACACTATAGCATTCATGGAAGTGCTATATCAATACATATCTTATTATGTCAAAGGAGTGAGAAGTTTATTTTTTTTTTTTTTATTTTCGAGACAGGGTTTCTCCGTAGCTTTTGGTTCCTGTCCTGGAACTAGCTCTTGTAGTCCAGGCTGGCCTCGAACTCACAGAGATCCACCTGCCTCTGCCTCCCGAGTGCTGGGATTAAAGGCATGCGCCACCACCGCCCGGCCGAGAAGTTTATTTTTAAAATGTATTACACTCATGGATATGGGTAAGTGGCTAAGAGTATATGTGAGTGTGGGTGTGTGTGACTCAGAAAAGAAATATCACTCTTTTTTCCTTTCACTTAATTTAAAAGTTAGCATTTAAAAACCAGGTCATGTTTCATTGTGACAGTATGTCAAGCAATTGTAATCTTGAGAGCAAAAAAAATACAATTATTTTCATAAACATATAACTGTAAATACAGCAAACAGAGGGAGAATGAGATGAATAAACGAAGATGGAGCCAATAGTGGAGCCTAGCTGCATACATTACTGAAAACTGAACATTAATTTTACAGAATCATGCAATGATATATTTATTCAAAACTATGAATTAATACCATAAAATATTAGAAATAGTACATTCTGTCTTGTACAAATTATGCTATGGTTTTAGAAAACAATGAACCAATATGCCTTTATTAAGATATTGTCATGTAAAAAAAAATGTGTTACAAAGCAATATCCACCAGAACTTTATGCCTGGGCATGACATGTGTCAGCTATACAACATAGTCCAGTTAAGAACAATTTTACCATTAGGTTTCTGCTCTATACAACTGTGATGTATATTCACATACCAAGTATTTGCTACTGAAATTAATGTTTATGCTGAGGAAAATTATTCTTCCTTAAAACATCAGAAAGTAAGTTCAAAACCAAAAATTTATATAGACATTTTGGATTTTAAAAACAAAACAGGTGAAAACTATCTAAAATAAATGATGGCTTTATTTTACAACAGGCAGAATCCCTTCATAAAACAAAAATCACAGATATAAAAGCTCTCCCAAATTTGTTACTGCAAGTCCCAGTTTCCATATGAAAACAGAGGCAGAACACAGAATGAAAGCTCTAGCCACCCTCAAAACTTCTCAAAGACATAAAAACAAGACAGAAGTCTATGATGAGTAACCCTCACCATTGGATTTCCTCAGTTCCTCCACAAGACAGCGAGCTTCCTCTTGAACACGGTCCTCAATGCTCCTCTTCCCCATTCCAAAGTTCCGTAGAGTCATTAGTGAGAAGCGCCTCATCTCCTTCCAGGTTCTCCCACTACTAAAAACTATGCCTAAAAGAAAAAAACAGAAATGAGTAGGAAGATTCCCAAATAAGGAAGTGGGGCTGATGGGTGGCTGCCAAACAGAAAGCCAAGTCGGGTCTGAACAAGTTTTCAAGATTACATTCCATCTTCAAATTCCCTGTGACCACGGCCCAACATACATGCATGAACACATGGGTGTATGGAGAGATAGATGCATGAACTTGTAGGCACATGGGCACTTACCATGACCTCTACCAATCTTTTCAGCCATTGGAAAGTTTCCTCTTCCAGCAAACTCATCTCCATGATCAATGAAGGCTTCTTTTAAAGCTTTATAGCCATGCAACACCACAGTAGGCTTCCTGCCCAAGTATAGAGTGAACACGGAACCATAGACTTTTGAAAACTGGAAAATAAAAAACTAATTAAAAATTTGTAATAGCCAGAACCTGGAAACAACCTAGATGTCCTTCAATGGAAGAATGGATGAAGAAAGTGTGGAATATATACACATTAGAGTACTACTCTGCCATAAAAAACAACGACTTCTCGAATTTTGCATGTAAATGGATGGAAATAGAAAACACTATCCTGAGTGAGGTAACCCAGACCCAAAAAGAGGATCATGGGATGTACTCACTCATAATTGGTTTCTAGCCATAAATATAGGTCACTGAGACTATAATTTGTGCTCCTAAAGAAGCTAAATAAGAAGGTGAACCCAAAGAAA
>NW_026067895.1:21968741-22018260 GCF_014885135.2 Alexandromys fortis | reverse complement strand
CAAGGACAATGGCATGGGGTTTTGTTCCTACTTCATGTTCTGGCTTTGTGGGAGCCTAGCCAGTTTGGATGTCCACCTTCCTAGACCTGGATGGAGGGGAGAAGACCCTGGACTTTCCACAGGGCAGGGAACTCTGACTGCTCTTGGGACTGGAGAGGGAGGGGGAGAGGAGTGGGGGAGGGGAAGAAGAGCGGGAGGGGGGGGAGGGAAATGGGAGGCTGGGAGGAAGCAGGGATTTTTTTTTCAATACAAAAAAAATGGAGCAAAAAGATGTCAGTGTTTGACTACCAAAAGGCTACCTGGAGGCTGCACACAGACCTTCCTCACTCTTTCTGCTATTCCAGAAACAGTTCTTATAGTTGCCCTTAGCACTGAAACAGCATACCAGCTGCTGTTCATTTTTCCTCATCCATGCCTCCTGTGGATCCCACAGACCATCCCACCTTATCCTTCTCTCCCTTCCTCTTTGCTATAGCTCACAGCCTAACTTATCCACAGACAACACCTGGTTTCCGTGCAGAATTCTACCAGACTTTCACATAAGACTTAACACCAACATTCCTCAAATTATTCTACAAAGTAGAAACAAAAGGCATATTGCCAAATTCATTTTATGAGGCCACAGTTACCCTGGTGCCCAAAACAAATAAACACTCAACAAAAAAAAAAGAGAATTACAAACCAATTTCCCTTATCAACACAAATGAAAAATACTCAATAAATTACTGGTAAACTGAATCCAAGAACAGATCAAAAAGATCATTCACCATGACCAAGTAGGTTTCATCCCAGAGAAGCAAGGATGGTTAAACATACAAAAATCTGTCAATATAATCTCTACCATATGAATAAAACTTAAAGAAAAAACACATGATTATCTCTATAGATTGCAATAAAAAAGCCTTTACTAAATCCAACACCCCCTCAAGATGAAAAAAAAAACACTGGAGAGGTTATGGATATAAAGAACATACTTTAGCATAATAAAGACAATTTACAGAAAATCTGTATCCAACATCAAATTAAATGGAGAGAATCTCAAAGCAATTTTACCAATATCAGGAACAAGATAAGACTGCACACTCTCTCCATATCTATTCAGTAAAGTATTTGAGTTCTAACTAAAGCAATAAGACAACTAAAGGACATCAAGGGGATATAAACTGGAAAGGAAGATGTCAAAATACCATTATTTACAGATGATATAATAGCATACATACATGACTTTAAGAATTCCACTAGGGAAAACCTAGAGCTAATAATCACCTTCAGCAAAGTGACTGGATACAATATTAACTCAAAAGTATCAGTAACCCTCCTATATACAAATGATGAGAAAAAAAGCTGAGAAAAATTCAGGGAAACAACACCTTTCACAATAACCTCAAATAATATAAAATATCTTGCTGACTGGAGCAACCAAGCAACTGGAGAATTTGTATGATAAAACTACGATGTCTTTGAAGAAAGAAATTGAAGAAGATATCAGAAGACAAAAGATGTCCCATGCTCACGGATCAGTAAGATTAACAGTAAAAACTGCCATCCTAACAAAAGCAATCTACAGATATAATGCAATCTCCATCAAAATCCCAATACAATTCTATACAGACCTTGACAATACAATTCTTCATTTCGTAAGGAAAAAAAAAAAACAAGAAAGACTATATGGTCAATAGCTAGTCAGGAGGTATGGGTGAGACTTCAAGACAGAGAGAGCTCTGGGAAGAAGAAAGGAGTCACCAGCTAGACAAAGAGGAAACAGGATATACAGAAGTAGAGGTAAAAGCTACAAGCCATGCAGCAGCACGTAGATTAATAGAAATGGGTTAATTCAAGTTATAAGAGCAAGCTAAAAATTAGAAACCTAAGCTACAGTTGAGCTATTGTAATTAATAATAAGTCTCTGTTTCATGATTTGGGGTCTGGCAATATCGAGAAATATTTGCTACAGCATGTGGCCTGCATGAATCTGTTCCAGGTCTTCTGTGTTAGCTTGGTAATGTTTCGGGAATTGTAACAGTGGTAGCAGGTGTGTACCTGACTCTTTTGACTGTTCTTGGGACTCAAAAGAATTCTAATAGCAAATACTTGGCCCTGTATCACTACCAGTTCCTATCACTTTTTTATGTAGTTCAGATCCATAATTTCCTGGAGACAAAACAGAAGTTAAGTTCTTTGCAGAAGTTTTATTTGTTTTCCAGTTCTACGTGCAATGCATGGCTAAGATATGTGAAGGAAATCTCTGTCTAATTGCTTCCTTTGTTTCTCCTTCAGCCAGCAGCCAAAAGTTTTAAGGAGGGAAAAAAAAATATTTACTACTTTACACTGTGATTTCTATTCTACTAGGCACCCACTAATGTTTGCCCAGCGTATCACATTTCCTCATTCTATGATTCTGACAATGATGTGATGGAAACGCAGCTGGGACATCAAGCTTAGGTGACAGATTTACAATTGTGTACCACATAGACCATCCACAGTCATATACTTCACTTAAACAATGGGACATTTCCTTCCCTTGGAATGCTACTCGGAAAACAAAACATGTACTTACATTCTTCAGTGATTTGCTGATGTCCTTAAGGTCTACCTGAAGAATATTTCCGATGACCGGGAGAGGAGTGGGGCCAGGAGGAAGCTTTCTTCTCTCAGAGCTCTGCCTCCGCAGTGAAAGGAGAAACAGACAGGAGAGAACAAGCCCCAGAAGCACACCTAGAGTCATCGCTGCCTTCTCTGCTTGCTGACATGAGTGTGTGCTTACAACACAAAGCTTATGTAATGAAGCCTGCTATTCCACCCATGAGTCTATGATACAAAACAGACCAACCAGGGACAAGACTTAATCTCTCCTTCAAGTGGACCTTGTTCCAACATAGTAATTAAAGTAAAATATTGACTCCGTTGCTGTCATTTATACCAAAGCAGATCTTGTAGATTGTGGCTAAATTGTCATGGGCTGGGCTCCAAGAACTTGGGGGGAAAGCTTTTCTTATATGTAGCTGCAATTGGAAAAATTAAGCTATTTCATGATAAAAAAAAATTGAAAATTGTACAAAATTATGGATTCTCAAGTTAATGACCCCTTGAGAACTTATATTTTAGAAATTTAATATTTTATATAACCTGCAAGTAAATAGAAATGTTATATTATAAAAACACTGAATATTCTTCCTCAATACTAAAATAAGTTTTCAAATAATATACTAATTTTTCAAAGTCACAAACATAAACTATCAAATATAACCTATACTGTTAATGATAATACATCATTTTTAATTAAACTAATGGGCATAATTTTTACCATAAATAAATTTTAACATGGAAAAAATGATGATAACATTTTCTGTTTTAAATGTGGAATAGAACTGTCAGGAAACCTATCATTCTAACACAGCTCCTACATGTCAAGTATATTAAAAATCAGAACTGATAACCACTGTTATTCACCATTGCTTACAGCTCAAAATAATTCCATCAAACAAAAAGTTTATCACACAGTAGGAATTACCTTATTGTACTTCCTCTACTCTTCCTAAAAGTCAGAAATTTCACATTAAATAAAAGCACCCAATTTGACTTCAAGGATATTTACATTGGGATATTATCACTGGCAGAAAGGAAAAACAAATCTTGTTCTCCATAACTAAGAAAGACTGAATCTAAAGAACTTATTGATAACAACATGGGAAAGGTCAACTTCAAAATATTATAAAGATATTTTCATTCTGTCATTTCAAAAATAAAATAAAATTTGAAAGTAAACTTTTTATAGTTCTACTTTTTATTGATTTTGTTGAGCTATACATTTTTCTCTGCTACCTTTTCTTTTTCTTCCCCTCCACTTCAACCCTCTCCCATGGACCCCTGGGTCCCAATTTACTCAAGTTATTTTGTCTTTAAGACAAACAATTGAGTGCAATACAATATAAGTGTTGTACTCCAAATATGAAACGAATCCCTTTGATTCATGTGCTTGAACACTTGAAGGCATGATTTTGACAGAATATGGATTCTTTAGGAGACAGAACTTTGTCCAAGGGAGAGGGTAATTTCTTCAGAGTACTTTTGAGGTGATGAGGTTTTACAGCCTGAATCCACCTCTTATTGCTCTCTGCAACAAAATATGAAACATAGATGTCTCCCAGTTAAACATTACTACTCTCAGAGGCCACTTTTTTTCACTTCCTCTCCCCTACATAGTTAACTGTAACACCTCATACAATAAGGCAAACTAAATTCTCCCACCCACAAATTGCTTCCTGTCAGAAACTTGATCGCATCAACTAGGAAAGTTACCAATATAGAAAAGTCATACATAAAAGTGATACCATTTGGATATACCTAACTATGAAATTATAGATCTTTGGAACTGGTCTGCTAAAAGTTTGCAGAAGAGTTTGGAGATAAAAGTACAAGGGAGTGACCACCAAGGGAGCAGGCCCCAGCTGGAGATCTCCATAGGACTGGGTACAAGAAAGGGACCACCACAGAAACAGGCCCAAGCCAGAGACATCTGTGGGAACAGGCCTGAGCCAGCAACCTCCACCAGAGCACTCTGAGCGAGTGACCTTCACAAGAGCAGGCTTGATCCAGTGATCTCCACTGGAGCTGGCCCAAGGAAGTAACCTCCACAGAAGCACATGCAAGGGAGCCCCTGCTGAGGGACCAGGCCCAGGCCAGAACTTTTTGCAGGACCCAGCACAATCAGTGATTTCTGGGGGAGTAGGTACACGTCAGCAACCTGTGCCAGAGCAGGCCCTAGCCAGTAACCTCCAAGAGAGCAGACCTGAGCCAGTGAATTCCACCAGAGCAGGCTTGAGGGAAGGTAAAAACACACTCAACACCACAAAGAGCAACACAGCACCAAAAAAACTAATGGCCCTACAACAGCAAGACATAAACAACCCAATATAGATGAAGCAGAAGAAAATTATCACAAAAGTAGCTTTAATAGAATGTTTAAAGCCCTTAAAGAAGAAACAAAATATTGTCTAAAAGAAATGAAAGAAAAGACAAACAAAAAAATTGGAAGAAATTAACAAATCCCTTAAAGAAAACCACAAAAAAGCAAACAGATGAAAGAAATTATTCAAGACTGGAAAACTGAAAGAGAGACAATAAAGAAAACACAAACAAGACATGGAAGACAGAATCTCAAGCACAAAAGATACAATAGAAGAAATAAATTAATTGGTCAAAGAAAACATTAAATCTAACAAAAGCTTAACACCAAATATCCAGGAAATGTGAGAAACCATGAAAAGACCAAACCTAAGAATAATAGGAATAAAAGAAGAAAAAGATGTTCAAATCAAAAGCTCAGAAAATATATTCAATATAATCATAGAAGAAAAGTTTCCTGACCTAAAGAAAGATATGCATATGTGGATGGATACAAGAAGCTTAGAGAACACCAAAGAGACTGGATCAAAAAAGTCCTCTAGACACATAATAATCAAAACACTAAACATACAGAATAATGAAAAATTATTAAGAGCAGCAAAGAAAAAAGCCCAAGTAACATGTAAAGGCAGACCTATCAGAATTACAACCGACTTCTCAATGGAAACAATGAAAGTCAGGAGATCCTAGTTAAGTGTTATACAAGCATTAAGTGACCACGGATGCCAGCCCAGACTACTCTCCCCAGCAAAACTTTAAATCACCATAGACAGGGGAAAAAAAGATATTCCATGACAGAACCAATGACAGCTTTTTATTTATTTTGGTTTTTCGAGACAGGGTTTCTCTGTGGTTTTGGAGCCTGTCCTGGAACTAGCTCTTGTAGACCAGGCTGGTCTCGAACTCACAGAGATCCACACCTGCCTCTGCCTCCCGAGTGCTGGGATTAAAGGCGTGCACCACCACCGCATTCGAGACCAGCCTGGTCTAAAAGAGCTAGTTCCAGGACAGGCTCCAAAACCACAGAGAAACCCTGTCTCAAAAAACCAATGACAGCTTTAACTAATACCAAGCCACAACTCCAGCCCTACACAAAGTACTAAAAGGAAAACTCCAACCCAAGGAATCATCAATGGGTCAAGGAAGAAATAAAGAAAGAAAGTAAAGACTTTCTACAATTCAATAAAAATGGCCACGCACCATACCCAAACTTATGGAACACAGTGAAAGCATGTTTAAAATGTTTAAATGAAAGTTCATAGCACTAAATGCCTACATAAAAGAATCTGAAAACAATCCCACATTTGTGAGTTAACAGAACACCTGAAAACTCTAGAACAAAAAGAAGAAAAGTCACCCAGGAGGACTGGACACCAGGAAATAATCAAATAGAGAACTGAAATCAACAAGATATAAAACAATACAAAGAATCAATAAGACAAGGAGTTGGTAATTTGAGAAAATCAACAAAATAGACAAACACTTATCAAAACTAACCCAAAGACAGAGAGAGAATATCCGAATTACAAAATATGAAATGAAAGGGGAGACATGAAAACAGACATAGAGGAAATTCAGAGAATCATTAGGTCATATTTCAAAAACCTGTACTCAAGAAAATTGGAAAACATAAAGAAAATGGACAATTTTATATACAAATATCACTTACCAAAATTAAATCATTACCAAATGAGCAAATGAAATAGACCTATACTGCTAAAGAAATAGAAACAGTCATCAAAAGTCTCTCCATCAAAAAAAAGTCCAAGACCAGATGGTTTCAGTGTGGAATTCTTCAAGATTTGCAAAGAAAAAAATGAATACTTTTTAAGTTGTTCTACACAAGATAAACAGAAGGAACATTGTCAAACTCTTTTTATGAGTCTACAATTACCCTGATACCAAAACCACATGAAGACATTTTTAGGAAAGAGAATTACAGTCCAGTCTTACTCATAAACATTGATGCAAAAATTCTCAATAAAATATGGGCAAACCGAATCTAAGAACACATTAGAAAAATAATTCACCATGATCAAGCTGACTTTATCTCGGAGATACAGGAATGATTCAACATATGAAAATCTGTCAGTGTAATCCACCATATAAATAAACTGAAAAAAAAACCCATGTGATATCTTATTAGACGCTGAAAAAGCCTTTGACAAAATATACCATCCCTTCAATGTCTTCAATCTTGGAAAGAGCAGGGATACAAGAACATACCTAAATATAATAAAAATAATATACAACAAGACAAAAGTCAACATCAAACTAAATGGAGAGAAACTCAAAGTGACTCCACTGAAATCAGGAACAAGACAAAGTTGTCCACTCTCTTCATATCTATTCAAGAAAATACTTGAGATTCTAGCTAGAGCAATAAGACAACAAAAAGTGATCAAGGGGTCAAAAATTGGAAAAGAAGAAGTCAAATTCTATTAGCTGATGATATGATAGTTTATATAAGTGACTCCAAAAATTCTACCAATGAACTTCTACAACTTAAAAACACCTTCAGTAATGTAGCAGTATACACAATTAACTAGAAATATTAGTAGCTCTCCTTTATACAGATAATAAATGGCTGAGAAAGAAATCATCCTTTACCATCGCCACAGATAACATAAAATATCTTAGAGTAACTCTAACCAAACAAGTGGAAGCCCTGTATGATAAGAACTTTAAAGCTTTGAAGAAAGACATTGAAGAAGACACCAGAAAATGGAAAGATCTCCCATGCTCTTGGTTAGGTATAATTAGCATATTAAAAAATACAGTCTTACCAAAAGCAATCTGAAGATTCATTGTTATGCCAATCAAACTCCCAGCAAAATTCTTCACAGACCTCAAAAAAAATATTCAACTTATTATAGAAAGAAAAACAAACAAATAAACCACAACAGTCAAAAGAATCCTGTACAATAAAGAAACTTCTGAAGGCATCACAATCCCTAACTTCAAACTCTACTACAGAGCTACAGTACTAAAAACAGCCTGGTATTACCATAAAAACAGACAGAAGGACCATTGGAACCAAAAAGTAGACCCATATATCAATCCACACACCCATGAACTCCTGATTTTTGACAAAGAAGGAAAAAATAACCCTTTATTATACACAATTCTGAGCTAGTGTGGGTTTTCTTTTTAGCATTTATCTTCATCTAACATCTAGCACGTGTATCCAAAATCCACACCTACCTGGTGAACTGGCTTAAAGGCCTAAAAAGGTACACAGCCCAGAAAGTCTCCTACCCCCACCTGCTTTGGCTTGCTTTTACCTACTAACCAGATTTTTGTAAAACCCCAACAACAGCAGAGCTAAGTGCATGCGGTGACTTGGAAATTTCCCAAGCTAGTGCAGATTCATCATAATTGATGTGGGGTTCCCCTCTGTATACTGTGAATATGTATTACTAACATTGATTAACAAATATGCTACTTCGTCCTATGGCAGGGCAGAATAAAGCCAGGTAGGAAATCTGAACAGATAAAAAGAGAGAAAATAGATGGAGTCAGAGAGACACCATGTAGCTGCTGAAGGAGGAATATGCCAGAACCTTACCCAGTAAGCCACAGCCTCATAGTGATACACAGATTAATAGAAATGGTAAATTTATGATGTAAGAGTGAGCTAAAAATACACCTAACCTATTGGCCAAACACTGTTGTAATTAATAGACTTTTTGTGTGATTATTCAGCTCTGGGCAACCAGGAAATAAGCGAGCAGTCTCCATTAATACATATTTAGCATTTAAATTTTTCTTATATAACAATAAAAAGAGCAGAAATGTCACAATTTGTTTTCCAGTGTCCTAGCTATCAGATTATTGAAATCACAAATTCAAACACTTGTCTATTCTGTATTTTTTACTTGAGCATTAAAAGAATTAATTAATAAAAAATTAATTTATTATCTGCTCATGTTCTCTTTGAACCTAATGCCCAGGACTGCTTCAGCATAACTTATGATTTCTCTTCATAGAGGTTCTAAATCAGGACCTACACCATTAGCTCGAATATTCTGTATTTTCAAGCAATGTTATGATGTGTTCATCACATAGTCTGCTTTGCTGTCTACAAGCATTACAAAAAAAAAAACTCTCTAGAAGGTGCATCATTTTCCAGAAACAAATTCTGGTATCATGCCACATTCTTATCTTCAGAAAAGGGGTTGTTTTCATACTCAAAAGAATTTTAACAGAAACTACTGGACCATGGATGACTACTTGTTCCTATCATTATTTATGCCCCTTGACTTTCCTGAACACTGAAAAGAGGTTACATTCTTCACAGAGGTTCTATTTGCTTTCCAGTTCTATATACAATGCATAGCTAAGATACATGAGGAAAATCTCTTTCTATTTACTTCCTTTGTTTTACCTTCAGCCAGCAGCCAAAACTTTTAAGGCAGGATAAAACATTTACAGTTTTTGCCGCACTGTGATTTTTTTAAATATTTATTTATTTATTTATTTATTATGTACACAATGTTCTGTCTGTATGCCTGAAGGCCAGAAGAGGGCACCAGATCTCACTACAGATGGTTATGAGCCACCATGTGGTTGCTGGGAACTGAACTCAGGACCTTTGGAAGAGCAGGCAATGCTCTTAACCACTGAGCCATCTCTCCAGCCCCCGCACTGTGATTTTTATTCTAGGAAACAAACTCTAAGGTTTATCTGGCCAGGTGGCATTACCTCATTCTATGATTCTGACAATTATGTGATGAAAATGCAGCTGGGGCATCAAGCATAGGTGACATATTTACAATGGTGTATCATATAGAACGTGCACAGTTATATATCTTACTCAAACTGGTCCATTTACTTTCCTTTGAATGCTACTCAGAAAACAAAACATGCACTTACATTCTTCAGTGCTTTGCTGATGTTCTTAAGATCAACCTGAAGAATATTTCCAATTATTAGGAGAGGAGTGGGACGAGGAGGAAGCTTTCTTCTCTGAGAGCTCTGCCTCCATAGTGAAAGGAGAAACAGACATGAGAGAACATGTTGTAAGGAGGCAGCATGTTTGTCACCCGGCAGCTCATCACACAGAAACTATATTATTTAAAACACTACTTGGCCCATTAGCTCTAGCTTCTTATTGGATAACTCTTACATCTTAATTTAACACACTTCTAGTAATCTGCGTATTGCCATGTGGCTGTGGCTTACCAGCTAAATTTCTGATGATTCTGGCAGGGCTACATGGCTTCTCACTGGCTCTGCCTTTTTCTCTCTCAATATTCAGTTTAGTTTCCTCCACCTAGCTCTGTTCTACCCTATCAGGCCAAGTCAGTTTTCTTTATTCATTAATGGTAATCACAGCATACAGGGGGAAATACCACATTACCTCCCCCTTTTTTGTTTAAATAAAGAGGAAAGTTTTAACTTTAGCATAGTAAAATTGCATATAACAAAACAGTTATCAAGCAAGAATTATAGTTACAATATTTATATCTATTTTATCTTTTATCATAACCAAGAAAACTACTCTTCAACTCCATCAAAGACTCCAGAAGAATATAATGTTTCCTAACTAAACAGTAACTGCATTGTAAAAAACTTCCAAATCTCTAAAATTACAGCAACATTTTACCACCTGGACTGCCTCCCAAAGTTCTTCTGTACCATTGGTGCATCCAATTTTTCTCTGGAAGTAGATTGGTGCTGCCAGGACAAGATGTGTCTTGTTGTCATAAAATGTCCTAAGTTTTGAATGTGATATTATGAAGGTCTCTGCAAAATTTGAATAATTCCTATCTAACTAAAATATATTTCTATTTATCTAGAAAACCTAGCTAACATGACTATAAGCTTGACTATTATAGATAACTATCTATTAACCTAAATTTTAACTATACATTACATTTTTAAATGAGCTACACAAACACAATACCTTAATCAAGAGCAGAAATATATATATATATATATACAGGATAACAAAATTGACCTTAAATTTATTATCAATTGTATCAATAAACCAAAATCCATACCCAAGCAAATCTCTATAGCATATCCCCCTTTAAATGTAAACAAACATTTATAAGCAATATTTGGGAATATGGGAGTAGTTCTCTCTAAACTTTTTCCTGCTGTTTATTGGGTGAAGTAATTTTTTGAGGGATATTCACAGCAACCTTTCAGAGGGTCTTGGTCCATCAAACCAAATTAGTCTATTAGCAATCCACAGGTTCTCATCTTCTGTGGAAACAAAAGAAGAACCTCTTTTCCAAAGCAAAATATCCTTAGACCCAAATTTTGATATCAAGATACCTTTAAAATATATATGCTGGTTTAGTTTAGCAGCCCATACAATGAAATGTCTCTCTGCACTTAGTTCCTTCACAGTCAAAAAATTGAAAGAAAACACAATAATATACATAATCCAGATTCTCTGTATACAGACCATCTTTACATGGCTTATTTTTATTACTCTATTACTTTTTTACTCCTTTAGTATATGACTGTCTGTACACTGTCTCTTTAAAGACTTGGTTTTATATTTTTTATAAACCATTTACTTCTTTTTATAACTATACTCTTTTCTTCTCTCTCCCAAGCCTACATACATGTTTCAAACACACTGTGTCTCATTTAGAGGTCTTTTTCATCTGAATTTGTCTTTATTGCATATCTGTCATCCTTTTATGACCAGAAGTGCTTCTTAAAATGCTAAACCCTTATGAACTTAAGTGACACCGTTGCTAAAGAAAATATGGCACTGCCTGCTTGCTCTGCCTAGTTCAGCATAATGGAGCTGTTTGCTGCCTCTGAGAGACATGCTCACAGCCCCATTTTCAGGCACACGGCCAGTCTATATTGCTATTAAGCAAGTTGTAGCACTCTATTCACAAACCCCATTTAAATGTTCCATAGCCTGACCTCCCAAGAAAGAGTTTGAGTTCCAGCTGGCAGCACGCCAAAACTGCTGAATCAGGAAAACATCTATTAAAGGAGCCACAGCATGCTGCCAGCAAGCAAAGCCGATTCAGGAAAATAAATGTGGCTAAAGTTTGTTTCTTAGTGTCTAGAAATCCTTTCTAAGGTTTTAAGTGGATTTAGCTACCACACGTGCCAATTTGTAGTAAGAAGCTGCTTGTTGGATCTCAACAAGCCCCAGAAACACACCTAGAGTCATCACTGCCTTCTCTGCTTACTGATGTCTGTTCTTACAACACAAATATACCTTCTTCTCTGCAGCTCATGGAATCTTCTCGAAAATTGACCACATACTCGGAAACAAAGCAAACTTCCACAGTTACAAAAAAAAATATTAGTAACCACCTGTGTCTTATCAGATCACCATGGATTAAAGTTAGAATTCAACAACAATGCTACCCCCAGAAAGCCTACAAACNGCTTCTCTGCAGCTCATGGAACCTTCTCGAAAATTGACCACATACTCGGTAACAAAGCAAACTTCCCCAGTTACAAAAAAATATCCGTAACCACCTGTGTCTTATCAGATCACCATGGATTAAAGTTAGAATTCAACAACAATGCTACCCCCAGAAAGCCTACAAACTCATGGAAACTGAACAATCAACTACTGAACCATACCTGGATTAAGGAAGAAATAAAGAAAGAAATTAAAGTCTTCCCTGAATTCAATGAAAATAAAGAAACAACATACTCAAACTTATGGGACGCTATGAAAGCAGTCCTGAAAGGAAAGTTCATAGCACTAAGTGCCCACTTAAAGAAAACAGAGAAAGCACACAAAGCTTATATAATAAAGCCTGCTATTCCACCCATGAGTCTCTGATACAAAACAGACCAACCAAGGACAAGACTTAATCTCTCCTCCAAGTGGACCTTGTTCCAACATAGTGATTAAAGTAAAATATTGACTCCATTGTTGTCATTTATACTGAATAAGCTACTCTAGATTATGGCTTAATTGTCATGGGTTGGGTTCCAAGAATCTGGGTGAAAAGCTTTTCCTATATGTAACTGCATTTTTATTAGAAAATAAAAAATGAAACTATTTCATAATAAAAAAGTTGGAAAGTTATACAAAATTATGGATTCTAAGGTTAATGACCCCTTGAGAGCTTATAATTTACAAAAAATTAATATTTATATGACCTGCAAATAAATAGAAATGTTATACTAAATAAAACACTGAATCTTTTTACTCAATACTACAATAAAATAAGTTTTAAAGAGGAGGACCAAGAGGTGAGTAAACACCCACCAAGCGGGACACCCCACCTTCTAGGCCCTCCATACAGGGACAAAATCCCCAGGGCCCTCCCCCACCTGCCTCAACTTCTCTAGTCAAGCAACAGGCAAGTTTCCTGCAAGTAAGTTGATCCAACACTCCCAACCCATCAACTGGACCTTGTAAGCTACAAGCACTACTCTGTCCCCACATCCTCCCACTCCCCATCCCCTGCAACCTTAGAGGAACTGTGAAATACAGGCTGAATATTCACAGAGAACAAGAGGTGAGTGACCACCCACCTGGCAGAACACCACACTCTCTAGGCCCTCCATACCAGGGCAAAACTTCCGGCCCTTCTCCCATCTGCCTCAGCTTCTCTTGCCAACCAGCAGGAAAGCTTCCTACAGGCAGGCTGAACCAACATTACCATCCCATTTATTGGACCCTGTAAACTAAAAGTCCCACTCTGCCCCCAAGTCCTCCTATCCCCTGCAAACTCAGAAGCTCTGAAACACAGGCTTCAAATTCAGAGAGGACCAAGTGGTGAGTGACCACCCATCCAGCGGGACACACTACTTTCTAAGGCCTCCATATCAGGGGAAAGCCACTGGCCTCTTACCCCATCTGCCTCAGCTTCTCCAGCCAACAAACAGGCCATCTTCCTGCAGGTAGGCTGATACAACACCCCCATATCATCGATTGGACCTTGTAAGCTACAAGCCCTACTCTGTCTCCAAACCTTCCTACCTCCGCAATCTCAGAGGAACTCTAAAACATGGGCTTCAAATTTACAGAAAGAACCAAGAAGTGAGTGACCACCCACCCAAGGTACATTCCACTCTGTAGGCCCTCCATACTGGGGTAAAATCCTGGGCCCATCCCCTACCTGCCTCAGCTTCTCTAGCCAATCAGCAGGCAAACTTCCTACAAGTAGGCTGTTTTAACATCCCCACCCCATTAATTGGAGCCTGCAAGGTACACGTCTCACTCCAACCCCAAACGTTTCTATCCCTTTTCTACCTCAGAGGAGCTCTGAAGCACAAGATCCAACTACAGATAGAGGACCAAGAAAGCAGATCAGGAGAGGAACCCTGAAGCATAGGTTGCAACTACATAGAGAGGACCAAGTGAAGAACCCTGAATATATACTGACTACACTGAGTAGACCAAGAGAGTGAACCAAGAGAGCAGACCAACAAAGAAGTCAGTGATTCCCTGAGACAGAGACAGTGACAGTACAGAGCAGAGCAAGAGCAGTTCCCAAAGATACAAGCATCCACTGCAAGGATTGGACCAATGGGCAAAGACACTGCCGGCACCAATTGGAGGAAGAGATGGGTAGGCGCCAATGCAAGAATTCATTCAACAACCTAAAAAGCAACACGGTAATTCCAGACCCCAGTAGTAGTTATATATCAGGAAGACTTGATCATCCCAACCCAGAAGAAGAAGGAAACGATTTTAAGCGTAACTTTATGAGAATGGTGGAAACCTTTAAAGAGGAAATGAAAAATTCACATAAAGAAATAAGAAAAGACCAACAAAAAATTGGAAGTAATCAATAAATTTCTCAAAGAAAACCAAGAAAAAAAAATCAAACAGGTAAAGCAAACAGTTCAAGACCTGGAGACTGAAATAGAGGCATTAAAACACAAACCGAAGGAATTCTGGATATGGAAAATCTCAGTAAATGAGCAAGAGCAGCAGAGGTAAGCTTAACCAATAAAATACAAGAAATAGAAGAGAGAATCTAAGTTGTTGAAGGTACTATAGAGAAAATAGATTCATCAGCCAAAGAAAACATTAATCCAACAAATTCTTTGCACAAAACATCTAGGAAATCTGGGAAACCATGAAAAGACCAAACATAAGAATAATAGGGGTAGAAGAAGAAGAAGGTATCCTTCCAGGGAGAATGAGATCCAAAAAACCAGAACAAGCAGTAGAGATAAATCCTGGTCTCACTGCCAGTGGTTCCACTGTCTACCCCAACCATATAACTGTCACCCACATTCAGAGGCCCTAGTTTGGTCCTATGATAATGATGTAGAAAGTAAATTGACGAGACTTTCCAAGAACTGTGACCTTGTTTGGGAGAAAAGGATAATACATAGAGAGCAGAATTTCCAGCGTGAAAGCGTGGATTCATATTTGGTTCTAGGTAAGAATCATAATCTAGAATGACAAGTGTTTATGTTCACAGTAATACCAACTCAGGAATAGAAGTCATAACACATAACACGGAAGCCTGCCTACATCTAATCCTTTCATATTTCCTTTTACAGCATCACTTTTTTCTCATTCAGATTCAAACGTGAGATAATTATTAGTGAGGCTTAGCTAAAGAGCCTTTCTACCATTCACTCTTACTTTCTTTGCATATTGTGAAGAAGTAAAAGCATCTTGGGACATTAATTTATGACTACTTGCCATAGGAACACAAAACTAACAATGGATCAGGTTCTGCAGGTGTATGCATGGAATCCCAGAACTCAGGTGGTAGGATGGGAAGATTTTAAGTTATGTTCAACTGTACAATGAGTGTAGAGACAGCCTGGAATACATGATAACATATCAGAAAGAAAAAAGAAAGGAAACTTTGAAAATAGACCAAAATTATAATGCTTTTATTTAAAACACACAGGGCTAGGTAATGTTCAATTGTCACATTTCTCAGTTTTACAGTAATGATATTTACTATTTCGGCACTAGATAATAATTAACATTTCTGAATTCAGTAAATCATTACACAGCGTAGGAAATTGTTAATGTGTTTATCCATAACCCTGAAAATTGCTCCAAGTAGATGGACATTCCCTGGTCCTTGAAGAGCTGAGGAAGTGTGAGGTGGGAGGTCAGAGAGCTGTGACTGACAGAAGTGGTCAACTGTGCCCAGGAAGAAGGCCTTTAGGGGAAAATACATTCAGATGGGAATGAAGCAGATCTGAAACTCGGGTGGCACAGAAACAAATCCATTGTTGACTGGGCTGGTATCAAGGTCTTTCAGGTCAACTGGAGATTTCAGATTAAAGTTCTGTAAAATAGTGGTCAGGAATAAAAATAACTCCATTCGGGCCAGGCCTTCTCCCACACAAATCCGTTTTCCTGAAAATAAAAAAAATAATAATAAATAAATAAAATAAAAAACAGAATATAATTAACTACTTGTGTTTTGTTGAGACATGCACTGTGTTTGCAATTATAATGAAAGAGAATTTGTGTCACTCTTTAATAGACTGGATGGATGGATGCATGGATGGATAGATGAATAGATAGATGGACAGTTGTTAGATAAATGGAGAAAAGATGAACATATTTTTTCTTCATGTCTGATGTTAGGAAACGAAGTATTAAAATACTTCGATGCAAAGCTTCAGAGGGTGGAAAAGCAGTAAAGAATGCTAGACTTCGCATTCACAGGATTAAAACAAAGAAACGCTCATTTAACTACACATAGAGGTGAGTGGCCATGCTGAACTCTGGGAGTTAATGGAACACAAAAGTAGAGCTGGTGTACTCCAGAGGATATGGAGAATACAGCAGAAGAGACAGAATAACACTGCTTTGGAACCAAACATCAGGATAATGGGAAATACTCCCATTTATAGGGGAAAAAGACAAAGTGTCACAGCACAGACAAAGAGCTCTATCCTATAGAAAGAGAAATAGCTTGAATAAGCAGATAATCAGGTTCCTTCTCAGCTGAGAAGCTTTAAAGAAAACCTTTATATTCTCTCAGCAAATACTAAGAGTACTAAAGCCAGCAGACATCTTGACAATCATTCTAAATTGTAAAAAATAAGCTACTCTTGGGGTTGGAAAACCTGACATCATCACAGAGTCCCCATGAGCAGTCCACAGCTATAACTGGATAGGCTGTGGCCACCAGAGACAGTTGCTTAGAAAAGAATCTTTGATGTGTACTGAGTGTAATATTTCATCCATTGACCATGTATTTAAATACTACTTATCTTTATATCCACAGACAAACATAGCTCTCGTGTTCATCAAAGAAACTCTTTGCATAAAAGAGAGAACATTATAGAAAATCACAACTGATCAAAATGCAGAGAACGTTCTGTCATTGGGTGCCTAGCTCCAGTAGATACATCTACAGCACAACCGTTGCAGCTAAGGCTCAGGGAACATTGAGGAAGAGGGGAGTGGACTGTAAGATCCAAAAGACCAGGAGATAATTTGATTACCTGTTGAGAAAGGAACAAAGTAGTCACTTTTCTTAAACTTGCCATTCTCATCTAAAAAGTGACCAGGATCAAACCTCTCTGGGTTGGGGAATTCTTTGTCATCATGTAGCACAGATGTCAGTGATGCTATGACAGTGGTTCCCTGTAAACAAGAGCCATAGACAAGTCAAGTTATGAAAATGTTGTTGAGGTAAGAGGAACAATAGACTTGGCATAGTCGACGCTTCTGAGGAAATCATGTCCAAACAAGAGCAGAGGCATATCTGTAACAGACAGATCATGCAACAACAGGGATGCACTGGGATCCAATGGCAGTGATCTTAAAGAGTGTTCTCCAATAGATTTTGAAGGACTAAGTACTGGAATATACATTTATCAACAAGATTAGCACTGGTGTCCATCACCACCTACTGCTCTACTTTATCACTGTTGCTACTGCGCCATGCATGTGTGGAATGTGGCTTGAAAATTTAAATTTTTACATGTAACACCAGATGTATCTGCTCATAGGAATGTCTTATGTCCACTTCTGATAAAAATTAACAATGTCTTCTGGAATAGCATTGCCAAAAACATTATTCAATTATTCCATGACATGCAGTTTATTCGTCTTAAATTTAAGATATGGGTGAGATGTTGATTATATTTAGGACTGCTTGTAAAAAATTGAAGGGATAACAAAATTAGAAATTTCCTAATTTTGTAATTCCAGTCAGGGTCATCAGTTTATTTGAGGATAAATATTGAAACTGAGAAACTAATCAGATGATTCTCTAGGCAGGATATTCATAACATGTCAATGGCCACACCATATATTTTATTGATTGCAAAAAGAATAGAACTTCTACAATGTAGATATCTGAATATCATCTTAAGCAGAAGAAGTGGGCATATCCACATATCACTAACAACATAGTTAATGTATGCCAACCTGCCTTACAATATATGAGTCCTATAGGCTATTCTTTGTCCATCATTTTTCCCAAAGTTATAACTAAAAACAAAGTACTAGAGAACAATGACACACAAACCAATCCAGAAATTGAGTACATAATTATATAAACTGAAAGATTTAATGGATCAATATATAAATTTTCTAAATGTGCCTATATATTTCTTAGCAACCTGATAAAACCCTAGGAGAGTCTTTTCAAAGACTGGCAATCTGAACTTTAAGTTTTATTTCAAAGTGTAAACAGTCAAGAGTGACTTTAAATGGAGAGTAAATTTGGAAGGCCTACAGTTCCACAAACTAAGACTTGTTTCATAATTTTACTGTCTCTTAATGAAAATAGCAAAAAGTTCATCCAGCTCCAAGATTTAAAGTGTTTGTATTTTTCTTATCTTGTGGGGGCAACAAATTGGGACCAATCATGTTATACATTCTTAAGAATTCTAGTATAGGTTGCTTGTGAATATACAACTTGTGGCTTGGTTGACTTAATCCCTCTGAAAGGTTTCATAACTTCCTCTTCAACACTGATAATCTGACATTTCAAGCTCCAATATCTTGGGCTTATGATTTAATTTCACTCACTCATTTAAGAGCAAGACCATTAAGGGACAATGTAGACAAAGGAAACTTACCTTGGGAATGAGATAGTTTCTGAACTTAATGTCACAGGTCACTGCATGGGGCAGACTGGTAGGAAGGAGATCAATGTATCTCTGAACCTCATGCAACACAGCATCAGTATAGGGCATGTGACTCCTGTCCTGCATGCTGGGGCTTCTGTGTCTACCAATCACATGGTCAATCTCCTTCTGGACTTTGGCTAGTTCAACACAGTTAAAAATAACAGGTAAGAAAGTGGCAAATCGAACACAAGTCAGGGTTGCCTGTAGCAAGATGAATATGCCTGGCAACAATATGAAAGAATAACATATGCTAATGTAGTGATGGTTGCTATGATAAAAATACTACTATCAAATATTTTAGAAGGCACAATACATAAGCCTTATATAATCATTATCATACTTAAAATCAACACTATTCATTTCAAATAATAAATAGAACAGCAAACCATGAAAATCAACTCTTAGAAGAAAACGACTGATCAAATATTATTAGTACCAAAACAATGAAGTATATTTAAGAATAAATTATAATGGCATTGTGTGCATGTTTGTATGTAGTTTCCAAAGGTATATAATATTGTCTTACTTCTCAAATATGGCCATGTACTAACAATTGCTCCTAAAATTTATGTTTATGGGAGGCAGAGGCAGGTGGATCTCTGTGAGTTCGAGGCCATCCTGGTCTACAAGAGCTAGTTCCAGGACAGGAACCAAAAGCTGCGGAGAAACCCTGTCTCGAAAAATCAAAAATCTATATGTGATGTGGGAGTCCCCTCGGTTTGCTGTGATTACCATTAATGAATAAAGAAACTGCCTCGGCCTGTTGATAGGGCAGAACTTAGGTAGGCGGGAAAGACAGAACTGAATTCTGGGAGGAAGAAGGCAGAGTCAGAGAGGTGCCATTGAGCCACTAAAGACAGATGCTGGGAATTTTACCTGGTAAGTCACTCTCACGTGGCAATACACAGATTAATAGAAATAGGTTAAATTAAGATGTGAAAGTTAGCCAATAAGAAGCTAGAGATAATATTCCAATCAGTGATTTAATTAACACAATTTCTGTGTGATTTTTGGTCCTGGGTGGCTGGAACGAACAAGCGATATCCTCTAAGACATATGCAGTGACTATTCTTTCTTATCCATCACTGGATACATGAAATTCTTATTCGTGTGGAAAAATAGTTTCATATTCTCTAGATTTATTAAATGTAAACATCTTTCTCAGTTCAGTCCTCACAGGGGAGCTTTGCAGTATCCATTGGTGAAATCTTTGAGACTACATAAAATTGTGCCCTGGTAAGAAAGAAATGATTATTGTCATTGTTGATGCTATCCTGAACTTAAATCTATTTCTCTTTATCTACTTAAATTTTTTCATTTTGGGGATTATTTTGAAATATTCAAGTAGATGTTTCAAAGTCTTGCCAATACATATCCAGTTAGGAAGAAGTCTCAGGATATCAACCTCTTATTTCCCTTTTGTTCTTGGTTATCTCCTCACACCTTCATCTCCATTGGTCCATTCTAAACTGGATGTTTTCTAGATGTGATGCAAAACAGCCACCCTAATGATCTCATTCTTCTCCATGTGGTCTCTTGATTTCTATAGCCCATTACTTTTTATGTCTGGAGGACTTGTATTCAACTACCAGCATTCATACAGTGAATAATAACCATGTATAAATTTCAATTCTATGTATTTGATGCCCTCTTCTGATATCTGTGGGCACCAGGCCTGCACATGGTACACACACATAAATGCAGGCAAAACGTTCATATACATAGAATATTTTTAATTTAGGATAAAATTATAAGACACTACCCCAATAGTCTGCCATAACTTAAATAGCATTTTATGGAAATTTCTTTATAGAATGATAAATTAAATCCCTTTAGAAATTCTGCCTAACGAACAATGAGGGCTGACGAGAAGCCAAAAACAATGGCACGGGGTTTTGATCCTACTTCATGTTCTGGCTTGGTGGGAGCCTAGCCAGTTTGGATGTTCACCTTCCTAGACATGGACAGAGGGGGGAGGACCTTGGACTTTCCACAGGGCAGGGAACCCTGACTGCTCTTTGGATTGGAGAGGGAGGGGAAGAGGAGTGGGGGGAGGGGGAAAGGAGTGGGGGGGGAGGAGAAGGGTGGGAGGAGGGGGAGGGAAATGGGAGGCTGGGAGGAGGCAGAAACTTTTTTCTTCCTTTTCTCAATAAAAAAAAAGAAAAAGAAAGAAATTCTGCCTAAATGGACCTAAGCTTTAGAACAGTTTCCAGGATGATGTCTCATTAAATTCTAGAATTGATATTTATTCTTCTGTAGGGAGAGTTTCTATTCCAACAAAAGAATTGTCAGAATAAGGAAAAACATCCTCAAGAATATATCTTCTATTCAATATAGATTTTTCCAGTTTAAAGTAAATTGCATTTTAAAAAGAAGTTATGTGGACACAATCACTTCCCATAAAATCCAGGCTCTGGAAAAATATTTTATTGGTCTTTCTTCCTGCCTTCCCACCTCACTTCTATGAAGCATGAGCTCTGCTAAGAGCTGAGACACCTCACTTCAGTCCTCCTGATCAATGTGGCAGATTGGAGTGGCACACACAGTTAAATTCTGAGGCTTCCTTGAGACAAACAAAACACAGGACTCCATGGGTCTCTTCCAATTCCTTTCTGACTTCCTTGCTTCCCACCTGTGTCCTTACCTGTGACTTCTGGGTACTTGAGCAGGAGCAGCAGGGAGTACCTCAGTGTTGTACTTGTTGTCTCTGTCCCAGCAGCAAACAGGTCACCTGCTGAGAAGATCAAGTTTTCACAGGTAAACTCTGTCTTTGGGTTGTTCTTTTCCTAGGAATGATTTTACAGTGTTAGCCATCAAATAATTTGTCAATGTGCTTACTAGATGGAATAAAAATGCCTTACATATGCTGAACTTAACCTAACAGAGCCTGGGGAATGCAGTAGGAGAAGAAACTGACATGTGTTCAAAAGAGATGTAAACCCCCTTACCCATATTTACCTCCTATACCCAGTGTCTTATCTGGAAAAATTATTTTCATGAGACTCCTCAGCCATGCAAACCATAGAGTGTATCATCTTCCCAAAGAGACGGAAACAAAAGAACGGATGCCTCATTTTCTTTTTTAATGTTTTACTTAAAGCACACATAAAAAGGGAGGAGGAAAGACAGATAGTATGTTATATTAGGGATCGTCACAAAGATGAAAACCTCAATTGTAAACACGGCAAAGAAAGAGGGATGATCCCTGACTCTCATGAGGGAGGTTTACCGCTTAGATAAGGAGAGTGAATCCAGGACACAGCAAGAATAAGGGTAGAGTTCAGTGACGTAAAATGGAGAGCTCACAAAGCAACCAAACAAACACCTTATGTTTATGATGAGTCCAATAATATTCATTGGAAATAAGTAGCTTTACAACAAATGGAACCATGATAGAATTAGCATATATTCATATAAGAACCTGATAGATATCAATCTTTAATTCCGTGTCCACGTCAATCGACTTGAAGTTACACACAGTTAACTTAAATTTTCATTTAACTTTCATCCGTGCCACTAATCATTCCCTTCTCAACCACAACCTACACTTTATAATTTATGTAAAATTCCCTCACCTGTCCATTGCTAATATTTTAAGATTTAGTTCAATCTGCAGACACTATAGACAATCTAACTAGCTAGAGCTCCTTTTCTGAGTTTCTATGCATTGCCTGCAAAGACAATATTCATCTTTATTTCATATTAACATTTTTTTCTAGCAGTTGTGTGGTGTGGGAAGTTCTTCTGTATATATGTTGTTTTTATTGGTTAATGAATAAATCTGTTTCAGCTAGTGAATTAGCAGAATAGAGCTAGGCGGGAAACCTGAAATGAATGCTGGGAGAAAGAAGGCAGAGTCAGTGAGAAGCCACGTAGCCACCACTGGGAACAGATGCACTGGAACCTTGCTGGTAAGCCACAGCCATGTGGCACTACACAATTAATAGAAATGGATTAATTTAAGATATGATTTAGCCAGAAAAATGCTTAAGCTATTGGCCAAACAGTATCACAAATAATATAGTTTCTGAGTGATTATTTCATGGTCTGGGCAGCCAAAAACAAACAAGAAGCCTCAGACAAAAAAAAAAATTGGCACACCAACATGGTCAACAATATTCACGTAAAACCTGAAAAATCTTAAAAAGAAATTTTACATACAAAAGAACAGAGTTAAGCACAGCTTTTTGGTAGCAGCATTTTCTTGGGTGGGCTCTGTTTGCTAGAAGCAAGCAGAGGCATAATTCTTTTAAGAGAAACCTTTCTGACTCTGCAGTAACAGCAAACACTGCAAAAAAAACTCCCTTAAGAAGGCTTCCTGGTTCACCAGCAGAAATGGCTCTGACTCTTTCAGGAGGTCCATATAGGAGCATTTAAATGGGGTCTGTGAGCAGAGTGCTACAGCTTGCTTAATGTAAAATTAGAATGGATGTGTGCCTAAAAACAAGACAATGTACATAGCTGTCAGAAGCTGTGAACATGCTTCTGCTATGTTGGACTGGGCAGAGCAAAAAGGCAGGGCTGTGTTGGCCCTAGCCATGAACATTTAGCCTTCAAAAATGGGGGGGCCCCTCTGGTTATAAAATAACTACAGATACACAATAAAAACAGATACAGATTTTTTGAAAAGCCCTCTAACATAAAAAAAAAAACAAAGTCTTTAAAGACAGAGTACAGACAGTAATAGATTAAAGGGGTAAAGAAAAAATAAGCCACGTAAGAATGTAATATGCACAGGGAGTCTGAATTATGTATATTATTGGGCTTTCTTTAAATTTTTTGACTGTGAATGAGCTAAGTACAGGGAGACATTTTATCTTATGGGCTGCTAAGCTAAACCAACATATATACTTTAAAGGTATCTTGACTTCAGAATTTGGTTCTAAGGATTTGTTGCTTTGGAAAAGAGGTCCTGCTTTGGTTTCCACAGAAAATGAGGACCTATGGACTTCTTCTAGACTAATGCAGTTTGATGGACCAAGACCTGCTAAAAGGTCACCATGAACACCCCCAAAAATAACTTCAAATAGCAAAAAGCAGGAAGCAGTTTAGAGAGAACTATGCCCAAATTTCCTAATGATTGTTTATAAATATTAGTTTACATTTAAAGGGGGATATGCTATAGAGATGACTACTTTGCATTGGTATGGATTTTGGTCTATTGAATCAAATTTAAGGTCAATTTTGTTATATATATATATATATTTCTGCTCTTGATTAAGGTATTGTGTTTGTGCCACACATTTAAAAGTGTAATGTATATTTAAGAAATATAGGTTAATATATAGTCATCTATAATATTCAAGTGTGTAGTCATGTTAGTTAAGTTTTCTAGATGTATAGAAATATATTCTAGTTAGAAAGGTATTCTCCAAATCTCTCAGAGACCTTCAGAATAAAGCATTTAAAATGTTTTAAGAACTTAGGATTTTTTCGTGACAATGAGACACATCTGATCCTGGCAGCATCGATCTACTTCAAGAGGATAATGGGCATCAAAGAGGTTCCTCATGGAGTTTGTTAACCATTTGGGCAAGAAACTGCTCTTGCCTGAACTGTTTGACTGGACTTGCAGGAACAACAAAAAAATGACTGCTGAAGCTGCCTAAAGAAGGTGATACAGTCCTTCAGGGTTCTTGCTTCAAGAAAGAGTCTGCCAGACATTCTGCAGGGCACAGAAGAAAGTGACTGACAAATTTCCAACATAGATGGAACTGTCTTTGAAGTTTCCTGCTTCATGGAAAAGTCTGCAAGATACTATGGGCCTGTAGGCTGAAGACTGGATGCTCCAATGATACAGAAGAACTTTAGGTGACTGTCCAGGCAGCAAGATGTCTCTATCAATTCTAGAGTTTTGGAAGTTGCTTACAATGCACTTCATGTTAACTTAGGAATATTGTATCCTTCTGGAGTCATTGATGGAGTTGAAGAAAAGATAGTTTTAATTATACTTTTCCTTAGTTATGATAAAAGATAAAGTAGATATAAATGTTGTAACTGTAATCCTTGCTTGATACCTGTCTTGTTATATGTAATTTTACTATGTTAAAGTTAAAACCTTCCTTTTTATTTAAACAGAAAAGGAGGAATGGTGTGGGAAGTCCTTCTGTATATGTGTTTGTTACTTCTATTGGTTAATGAATAAATCAATTTCAGCCAGTGACTTAGCAGAATAGAGCTAGGCAGGAAAACTAAACTGAATGCTGGAAGGAAATAGGCAGAGTCAGTGAGAAATCATGTAGCTGCCACCAGGAGAGATGCAGCAGAACCTTGTCAGTAAGCCACAGCCATGTGACAATACACAGATTAATAGAAATGGGTTAATTTAAGATATAAGAATAAGCCAGGAATACTCTTAAGCTATTGGTCAAACAAAATTGCAAATAATATAGTTTCTGAGTGATTATTTCTTGATCTGGGTAGCCGGGAACAAACAATCAGCCTCCCGCCAACAGTTTGGAAAGGTTTATATTCCTTAGACATATAGCATTTTATGACTATTCAGCTAGATCATTTTTATCTAAAAAATTGGGTCAATAAATTTAGATTATTTAACTTTACACTGGTATACTTACTGCAAATCCATGTACATAACATGCTATCGAAGTGTTTGTCAAACATTACTGGTCTGAACCATTCAAATATCCCTGTAAAGCAGAGACTATCCATGGAACGATGCTCAGGCAATCAAACAACTGAATTGAAGTTTTATTATCATTTTACCTGCTCCATTTTGATCAGAAAACAATCAATAAAGTCCCAAGGATTGTTAATGTCCAGTGATTCTTGGTGCTCTATCATTTTTGCCAAAAAATAATGTTTTAAAAAAGTAAAATTTTCAAGTAACTCTCTGTGTCTTCCTGGTAGATAATCAATTATAGCAGGAAAATTATTGCAAATCTACAAAAGAAAATGATGAAAGTTTAAAATATGAGATGTATATAAGTGTGCCTTATAGTGGACCTTGGCCAGAAAGTATAAATATAAAATAAATAAAATATATTATCCATTTTGATGAGGTATTTTTATGGTGTATGCAAAAATTCTCTTTGCTTGTGAAGATGTCGATAGAAGAGCGTAATGAACCAGCTCACACATGATAACCACTGCACAAAATCTCACACAATCTTTATTCCATACATAAATGTTACATCAGCTCCTTCATTTTCTCCACAACTTCTTCACTACAACCTTGAATACAAAACACCATGAATTGCTATGGTTCACATTTTATAGACTGCAACAGAGATAAAGGAGCTTGGGATATCCTGAATAGATGCATTGACGTCATACTTGCTACTTAATTTCCATCAGTCACTCTCAGACACAGAATAAGAATTTTAGCAGTGGGAGTCTTAAGAATTCTTGAAGTACAACTGTGAACCTGTGCAGACCATCTGGATGATTTCTTCAGGATCATTTAGACCTATTAGCTAGCTCAGCTCAGCTCAGCACAGGGAAAAATTTGATGGGATCCAAGACACCACTCAAACACGTTGTCACTCCTGTGACAGATATATTGGTACTTAGGATGTCAGCTGCTTACTATTTAATAAACACTGCCATACTCCAGGAGCCCTGGCAGTTTCAATGATTCCATGCACTGTCCCTACTGGAAGAAAATATTCTCTCATTGTAAATTATGATATTTCTCCTAAGTGTTTTGATGACAAAATCTCTAAAGCATTGAAAGGATAATAAGCCTTGCTGCTGACAAATTTTAAAGATGAAACAGATTGTCCAATGAGTTATATCAGTGTCTTCTTAGCGTTGAACTAATGGTTTATGGAGAAAGTGATTTGAGGTTTAATGGAAAGTCAATGAACAGAGTCGAACAGCCCACAATTAAGCCTTCATTTTTCTAAAGGATTTTGCAATCTTAGGGAGCACATATCTCTAAGTGGGGATTATTGGTTTTTGTTTTGTTTTATTTTGTTTTGTTTTTAAAGAAAGAAATGAGCTCACCTGAATCCAAGGAGTACTCAGAATCTCTACATTTTTATTTAAGTTGTTCATTAAGTTAAGAAAATCCTTGTCTTTATAATCAAAACGATTCTGGAAAACAATGGAGCAGATGACATTGCAGGGAGCACAGCCCAGGATGAACGTGGGGTCACAGGGTGAGCCTGAAGAGATGGGAACAATTGTAAAATGTCACTGAAATATATGTGTGTAAAACACTGTGCGTCATAACAGGTAAAAGAACTTAGAAAATCTGAGCAAGTTTTACCAACAGATGGCCTGGTAGACATAAAAATATGCATTGCATCTGCACATCATTTTTATACTTAATATTATTTCACTGATCTGGAAATCTATCCCTTTTCATCTCATCCCTTTATTGACTGACCTCTCACTGCAGAGGTCTGCTGTTTTGGAAGGGGGAAAATGGACTTTTTAAATATTCAGTAATGCAATTCTGGTTAGGCCCAAGTGTGTTTGTAAAGCCGCTGAACAACATGGTACAACATTCATGGGAATGGAAGGCAGGGAATCTGGGAAGAGGTGGGGTGTAATTTATTCTGTTTTCTATAAATTATGCTATGCTTTTAAAAGAGAATGAACTGGTAAATCTTTATTAAGATATAGTCAAGTAAAGAAATGTGTTACACAGTAATATCCACCAAAATTTCTTGCATGGACCTGGGATATTTCAGTTATAAAAAAATAGTCCAATTAAAGACAATTATACCTTTTGGTTCTATACAAATATGATGTGCTGATTGTCACCCTATTCACATATGTTTTCTAGTGAACTTAATATTTATGTTGAGGGAAATTATTGTTCCTTAAAACATCAGAAAATAAGTTCAAAACCTAAATTCATATAGTCATTTTGGTTTTTGAAAGCAAAACAGTTGGAAAAGATCTAGATTAAACACACAGAATCCTTCCATAAAACAAAAATCACAGATTTAAAAGCTGACCTACTTTTTTTCTACTACTAATCATACTTTCCATATGAAGACAGAGCCAGAACACAGAATGAAAGCTCTGGCCACCCTCAAAACTTCTCAAGAGCATAACAACGAGACAGAAGCCTATGATGAGTAACCCTCACCATTGGTTTTCCTTAATTCCTCCACAAGACAGCGAGCTTCCTCTTGCACACGGTCCTCAATGCTCCTCTTCCCCATTCCAAAGTTCCTTAGAGCCATGAGTGAGAAGCGCCTCATTGCTTTCCAATTCCTCCCATTACTGAAAACAATGCCTAAAAGAAAGAGCAGAAGTGAGGAGGGAGATCCCAAGTAAGGAAGGAGGTCTGATGGGTGACTGCCACACAGAAAGCCCAGCTGGATCTGAACAAGTTTCACCCTCAAATTCCCTATGGGCCCAGCCCAACATATAAACATGGACACATAGGGGCATGGACAATGTAGACATGTGGACATGTAGGCACACGGACACTTACCAAGACCTTTATTGATCTTATCAAACACTGGAATGCTTCCTCTTCCAGCAAACTCTTCACCATGATCAATCAAGGCTTCTTTCACAGCTTCATACCCATACAACACCACAGCAGGCTTTCTGCCCAAGTACAGAGTGAACACAGGACCATAGACTTTTGATAACTGAAAATAAAAATGTAATTTAAAATAGAGCAAGAATGGATAAGGAAAATGTGGTACATTTACACAATGGAGTACTACACAACAGAAAAAAACAAGGACATCTTGATTTTTGCAAGAAAATGGATGAAGCTAGAAAATATCACTTTGAGTGAGGCAACCCAGACACAGCAAGACAATTATCACATGTACTCACTCATAAGTGGTTTTTAAACATTAAGCCAAGAAAACCAGCCCACAAATCACCATCCCAGAGAACCTAGACAACAATGAGGACCCTAAGAGAGACATACATAGATATAATCTATATGGGGGATGGAAAAAGACAAGATCACCTGAGTAAATTGGGAGCATGAGGACCTTGGAAGAAGGTTGAAGGGGAGGGTCCCATGCCAAGAGTCTCAGCTGCCCCAGGGAAAACCTATTCTGGAACACAATTGATCTCTGCTAAAAAATTAGGTCAGCACGATAAATAACCAGACCAGCTCAAGAACAACAGTTATAATTTTTTAATAGTTGAAAAGGGAAAACTCATGTTACAAGAGTGGGAGGTCCGAAATCCAATAGATCCAGCGAGCACCGCACAGAGACAGAGAGCAGCACACCTGGATCTCCCAGTATTTCTACTTGGGCCCCAAGTAGCCACACCCTAATTAGATGTGATTGGTTGATAATTTCCCCATCATCTCCCCCTTTTGTCTAAACAAGATCAATCCAAACCCAATACAACTATATACAATAGGAAGAGATACCAAATATAAAATTACAAGTAATAAATAATATTAAGCAAGGAATGCAGAACAAAAGTTTTACTAAGCATTCTATTTCAAGGAGTTTAAATATTGCATTGAAATTAAGCTTGGCTGAATCATGAGGAAGGTAGCTACAATTATCTAATCTTTAACTCCATTAAAAATCTGAGAAGGGAAACAATATTACTTGAGTGAACAGGAAATACAATCGGGAAAGTTCCAAAGGGGCTTTTGGTGTCTGTGCTCTGCCACTCCCTTTGTAGCCAGTATGTGATGGCTCAAATCTTTTTAATTTAATATTTTTAATTTGCATAGTAACCCCAGTTCTCCCTCCCTCTCATTCTCCCACCACCCTTTTTTCCCATCCCACCATCCATCCACTTCTCAGAGGAGCTAAGGCTTCCCTTGGGGAGTCAACAAAGTCTACTGTACTAAGTTGAGACAGGACCAACCACCTTCCCCCTGTACCAATAGACAAGCAAGGTATTCCACCATAGGTATTGGGCCCCAAAAAGCCAGTTTATATACCCAGTATTATGTTCTGGTCCCACCAACAGCCTCCTTCCAACAGATAAAGCCATGTAATTGTCACCTACATTAAGATGGCTTAGTTAAGCCCCATGCAGGATCCCAGTTGTCAGTTCATAGTCCATGAGCTCCCACTAGCTCTAGTCAGCTGTCTCTGTGGTTTTCACAGTCATGATCGTGACCCCCACCTTCCTTGCTCATCTGATCCCTCCTCCCTCTCTTCAACTAAGTTCCAGGAGCTCAGCCCCATGTTTGGCTGTGGATCACTGCATCTGCTTCTATCAGTTACTGGATGAAGGTTCTATAATGAGATTTAGGGTAGTCACTAATCTGATTATAGGGGAAAGCCTGTTCAGACACCAACTCCATCAGTGCTAGGAGTATTAGGTGGAGTCATCCTTGTGGAGTCCTAGGAATTTCCCTAGCACCTGGTTTCTCCCTAGCCCCATAATGGCTCCCTTTTTCAAGATATCTTTTTCATTGCTCCCCCCTTTCTATCCCTCCCCCAACTCATCCATCTGGAGACTTCATATTCCTACCCCCTATCCCCTCCCTTCCACTTGCCTTCCCAGCTTACCCAGAAGGCCTTAACTATTTTTTTCCTGGGGTCCTTAATGTGTAACCCTCTTAGGGTCCTTCTTTTTGCCAAGCTTCTTTGGGGTTATAAACTGTTGCCTGGCTAGCCTTTCCTTTACGTCTAATATCCACTTTTGAGTGAGTACATGCTTTGTTTGTCTTTCTGTGTCTGGGTTACCTCCTCAGGATTTTTTTTTTCTAATTCCATCCACTTGCCTGCAAATTTCAAGAGGTCACTGTTTTTTACCACTGAGTAATACTCCATTGTGTAAATGTTCCACGTTTTCTTTATCCATTCTTCATTTGAGGGATATCTAAGTTGTTTCCAGGTTTTTCTTATAACAAATAATGCTGCTATGAACATAGATGAGCAAATGTCTTTGTGGTATGTTTGTGCATCCTTTGGGTATATGCCCAGATGGCCCAAATCTTTATCGACCAGGGTTATGGCACCTAAAATGCTCTTTCATTCAGGAACTGCCTGGCAGAGTCATCTGAGTCATTGGCACCCCTCCTCTTTCCCTCAAGCCCCACCGATTCCTTATCCTTCCCCTTTTCCAGTGCCTCATATTACACCCAACTGTCGGTCAATCTTCTTCCTTTTAACCTCCCTTCTTCTTCTCCTCCTCATAGGTGAAGATTCAGCCTCTTCCCCTCACCTACCTCTCTTCTTCTCCCTCTTCCTATTGTCCCTCTTTCTTCTCTGCCACCACAAGCTCCACCTCAACCCCTATATCCACCTCCTCCTCATCTTCCTCCCCTCTCCTTGCATCTCTGTCCCACTTCTACAAAGCCACAACCTACACCCTGGTCCTCATCCACACACTGGTCTACTTCCCCTGAGTCCTCCCTTGTGGCTTCTCATACAGGATCCTGGCAGATCCCTGTTCTCCTCCGGCCCTTCTAGAGTTGCCCGGGTGTATGTCCCTTTCTCCCTCCAGGATCTATCCCAAATAATAGGGTACTGGGTATGGTGGAGCTTTTAGTGCACGGGATTCATAAAATTCAGAATTTAAGGCCAATGGATAGCGTTCTCCAGTAGGAGAGAAAACACACGGACATGTGGCATGTGGTACAGGAAGAAAAAGCATAAAGGACACTGTGAAGTAAATATTACACCACAGGTGTAGAGGTAAAAATTGAAAGCTCAAAAATAAATAATAATAGATAATAAAGAAAGAAAGGTGGGAGATAAAATATCAGGAGTAAAATTGCATAGAACTGTAGACATAAGACTAGGAAATAGGATTCAACTGTCTGCACATTTGCTTAGATGTATTTTGATAGCCAGATGAACTGGGATGGAGCAGAAATAACTACAAAAATGTTTAGAGTTTGTAAATATTCTGCTCCCTCCACCACACCGGTGGTGTAGCCACCAACCTCTCCAGATTGCTCCAGGACTCGGAGATGCCATGGTGCAGCCCGTCCATGCTCTGGGAGCATGTGGTATGCAGCCCAGCAACAGCCTTTGGCTGTTGCTACCAAGCCCAGAAACAGCCAGATGCTGTTGCCAACTGAGTCTGGCCTGCGCTGCTCTATGGAGCCAGAAAAGGCAGGACAGTATAGAGGGCTATGACTATCATGGCTGGTGCTTGGAGCTAGCCGGTAGGGAATGGTGAGATGCTACATAGCCTGTGACCTGAGGAGCCTGTGGGGTAAAAATTTGCCAGCCACCTCTGGCAAGACAGGAGTGCTGAGCGCTAAATGTGAAAAACATGGCCTGAACCTAGGCACAGCAAGCAATGAGGAAACAGAGCCTCCAGGTTCCAATCCTGGGCGGGACACTGCAAAGCAGCTGTGCCTGGACCTGACCCCAGGTTCAACTGCAAGCCTAGCCAAGATCTTTGGCTCCCAGGCTGACAGCCAGACTGTGAGAAGTAGCCTCAAGCAGGCAAACGTCTTTTGAAATGCAAAGGCACCTCAAGCCAGGCATCCCTGAAAATCTGTCAGCTAGGGAGACTTGCAGCTTGGATTTTACAGGGGATTTTGAGCTCCTCAGTGAGATTAAAGCAGAGCTTTACATAGAATAAACTGGGGGAGTTAAACTCTCACTGTACATTGGAGAGAGCAAGATCCTGTTTTAATATGGAATTAAAGCCATATTTGTGCTTTTATTCACAGGAATAAAATAATGCTTGATAACTACATACAAAATAGAGGAGCGCCAACCCTGATGACATCATAGCCACTGATACCGCCCCCCCAAAAAAAAAATAGTAGAAAGACTTGCTACATGGCCTGCATGGACCTGTACCAGGTCTTCCGTGTATAAGGCTGTTAGTTTGGTGGTTTTGTGGGCTTCCTAACAGTGGTATTAGGTGTGTCTCTGATTCTTTGTCTGCTCTTGGGACTCTTTACCTACTACTGGGTTGACTTGTCAGGCCTGAATATTAGGGCTCCTGCTTTGTCTTATTGTATATTGTTTTGACATATTAGGTTGTTGTCTCCAGGAAATCTACTCTTTTCTGAAGACAAATGAAAAGGAAGTGGGTATGGGGGGTGTAGAGGTGGGGAGGAAATGGGAGAAGTAGAGGGAGGGGAAACTGTGGTCAGGGTGCTTTGTGTAACAGAAGAAAAGGTTTGATAAAAAATAAAGAACTATATGATTACTAATCCTGCTATCTTGTTGAAAAAAAAAGCCCATATTTGCCTTTAACAAGAATACAAATATTATGAGGTTCTATGCAAGTAGGAAGTAATTTAAATCCCACGGGAAAATTAAATGCAGTCTCTTCTTCAGATGAAAATTGGGGGAAAGTGAAGGAGGGAGGGAGGGAGGGAGGGAGGGAGGGAGGGAGGGAGGGAGNCTATATACAAATGATGAGAAAAAAAGCTGAGAAAAATTCAGGGAAACAACACCTTTCACAATAACCTCAAATAATATAAAATATCTTGCTGACTGGAGCAACCAAGCAACTGGAGAATTTGTATGATAAAACTACGATGTCTTTGAAGAAAGAAATTGAAGAAGATATCAGAAGACAAAAGATGTCCCATGCTCACGGATCAGTAAGATTAACAGTAAAAACTGCCATCCTAACAAAAGCAATCTACAGATATAATGCAATCTCCATCAAAATCCCAATACAATTCTATACAGACCTTGACAATACAATTCTTCATTTCGTAAGGAAAAAAAAAAAACAAGAAAGACTATATGGTCAATAGCTAGTCAGGAGGTATGGGTGAGACTTCAAGACAGAGAGAGCTCTGGGAAGAAGAAAGGAGTCACCAGCTAGACAAAGAGGAAACAGGATATACAGAAGTAGAGGTAAAAGCTACAAGCCATGCAGCAGCACGTAGATTAATAGAAATGGGTTAATTCAAGTTATAAGAGCAAGCTAAAAATTAGAAACCTAAGCTACAGTTGAGCTATTGTAATTAATAATAAGTCTCTGTTTCATGATTTGGGGTCTGGCAATATCGAGAAATATTTGCTACAGCATGTGGCCTGCATGAATCTGTTCCAGGTCTTCTGTGTTAGCTTGGTAATGTTTCGGGAATTGTAACAGTGGTAGCAGGTGTGTACCTGACTCTTTTGACTGTTCTTGGGACTCAAAAGAATTCTAATAGCAAATACTTGGCCCTGTATCACTACCAGTTCCTATCACTTTTTTATGTAGTTCAGATCCATAATTTCCTGGAGACAAAACAGAAGTTAAGTTCTTTGCAGAAGTTTTATTTGTTTTCCAGTTCTACGTGCAATGCATGGCTAAGATATGTGAAGGAAATCTCTGTCTAATTGCTTCCTTTGTTTCTCCTTCAGCCAGCAGCCAAAAGTTTTAAGGAGGGAAAAAAAAATATTTACTACTTTACACTGTGATTTCTATTCTACTAGGCACCCACTAATGTTTGCCCAGCGTATCACATTTCCTCATTCTATGATTCTGACAATGATGTGATGGAAACGCAGCTGGGACATCAAGCTTAGGTGACAGATTTACAATTGTGTACCACATAGACCATCCACAGTCATATACTTCACTTAAACAATGGGACATTTCCTTCCCTTGGAATGCTACTCGGAAAACAAAACATGTACTTACATTCTTCAGTGATTTGCTGATGTCCTTAAGGTCTACCTGAAGAATATTTCCGATGACCGGGAGAGGAGTGGGGCCAGGAGGAAGCTTTCTTCTCTCAGAGCTCTGCCTCCGCAGTGAAAGGAGAAACAGACAGGAGAGAACAAGCCCCAGAAGCACACCTAGAGTCATCGCTGCCTTCTCTGCTTGCTGACATGAGTGTGTGCTTACAACACAAAGCTTATGTAATGAAGCCTGCTATTCCACCCATGAGTCTATGATACAAAACAGACCAACCAGGGACAAGACTTAATCTCTCCTTCAAGTGGACCTTGTTCCAACATAGTAATTAAAGTAAAATATTGACTCCGTTGCTGTCATTTATACCAAAGCAGATCTTGTAGATTGTGGCTAAATTGTCATGGGCTGGGCTCCAAGAACTTGGGGGGAAAGCTTTTCTTATATGTAGCTGCAATTGGAAAAATTAAGCTATTTCATGATAAAAAAAAATTGAAAATTGTACAAAATTATGGATTCTCAAGTTAATGACCCCTTGAGAACTTATATTTTAGAAATTTAATATTTTATATAACCTGCAAGTAAATAGAAATGTTATATTATAAAAACACTGAATATTCTTCCTCAATACTAAAATAAGTTTTCAAATAATATACTAATTTTTCAAAGTCACAAACATAAACTATCAAATATAACCTATACTGTTAATGATAATACATCATTTTTAATTAAACTAATGGGCATAATTTTTACCATAAATAAATTTTCAGGTAGAAATATAAATGATAACATTTTCTGTTTTAAATGTGGAAAGGAACTGTCAGGAAACCTGTCATTCTAACGCAGTTCTTACCTGCGCAGTGTATTTAAAAGCAGGTCTGATAACCACTGCTGTTCACCATTGCTTACAGCTCAGAATAATTCCATCAAACAAAAAATTATCTCACAATAGGAAATACACTATTGTACTTCCTTTGCTCTTGTTGTAAAGTCAGAAGTTTCACATTAAACAGAAGCACCCCATTTGACTTCAAGGATAGTACAGTAGGCTTCTCTCAGAAACAAAAAGTAAGAATGAATCGTGCTCTCCGTAACGAAGAAAGACTGAATCTCGGAGAACTTGTTGATGACAACTTGGGAAACTGTCAACCTCAGAATGTTACTAAGATGTTTTCATTCTGTCACTTTCACGAATAAAATTTTAACAATAAGAAAGCAAATTTGTCAGCAGAACAACGGCGTGCAATAGAAGATGAGCTCTGTACTCCAAACATGCCATGACTCCCTTTGGCTCGTGCCTTTGAACACTGGGAGGCACGGTTTTAAAAGAATATGAATTCTTTAGAAGACAGAATTTTGTCCAAGGAAGAGGGTAATTTCTCCAGAGTACATGTGGCTGATGAGGCTTTACAGCCTGAATTCACCTCTTATTGCTCTCTGCTTCCTCTTCCAACAAGATGTCAAGTGTGAATGTCTCCCAGTTAGACATTCCTGCTGTCAGGGGCCGCCTTTCCCAGAACCTCTCCCTACATGGTTAACTGTAATACCTCATACTGTGAGCCAAAATAAGCTCTTCCACCCTCAAATTGCTTCATGTCAGACATTTCAACACAGCAACTAGAAAAGTAACCAATACAGAAAATTCATATAGAGAAGCGGGCCGTTCTATAATACATCTAACTATGAAATTCCAGAGCTTTGGAACTGGTCTGATAGAAGATTGCCTGTGAGTTTGGACACGTGAGCTAGGAAGGGTTAGAGTGCTATACCAGAGCTTAATGGGCTTAATGATAGGAGTTTGGAGAACTAAAGCAATGGGGGAACGTGGGCCATGGAAAACTATTTCACGAGGTTTCTAACGGGAAATAGTTACTCATTAGGAACTGGACTGACGACCACTGATGCTTCACTTGGACAAAGAATCTTGCTACATTCTCTCTCATGAGAACTTGAGTAAGTCTGGATTCAAAAGTAAGGAATTTGTTCAGTAGAGGAAAAATCAAGACAGGATAGCATTTTAGATGTGGCATGCTTGCTGATCACTGCTCTTAACCAGACATTCAGCAAGAAAGAACAACAAATGGGACAGTATTATATGAAAACATACAGTTTCATGGGGAAAGGATGGGAAGCAAGTCTAAAATAGCCTGTACATCATTAATGAAGGTATGAAAAATGCGTAATTGGGAAAGATATTGCTACCACAAATTAGAAACAAGGAACTCTGCATTGAGACAATAATAAAGGTTCCCTGGGAACAAGATACCATTCATGGTAGGTTGTAATTTATTAGAATGCAAATTCATTTTCAAGGATAAAACCTAAACCTAGGATGTCACAACAATTTTCATCTCAAAGAACCTTGCCTTCCAAGCATTTCCCTATGGTGAACCTCAAGAGAACACAGAAGCCACTGTACATGGGGCCCAAGAGGCCTATAATTTATTTTGATCAGGCAGTAGATCCTAGTGGCATTGTCTACATGGTACTAGCCTTGTAGGCATAAAAAACAGAGGTCATGAAGTCTTGCCCCCAAAGCTCCAAACAACTTCTAAGACCAAGTAATGTGTGTTGGAATGAAATTCTATCCAAAAAATAACTAAGACATAATTACATGAAGCTGAGATAGTGAACCATATGTAGCAAGGAAGACCTCATGTTGCTGGAAATGCCAGTATTATGGGACATTTGCAGAAGAAAGCTCTAGATCTAGGATGTAACTGAGTCAAGAGAGTGGTCTTTTAAAATATGGAGAACAGATATCAATGGTTGGGGCTCCCTAAAGTATCAGAACCTGATTCCATCATGAGGCCCAGATGCTGGAGATTGGATTGCAGGAGTTTTTTATTCCCTACTGGGTTTCATTTTTGCTTTGTTTGCTCTTTCCTTTCTCTGCTGCTATTCCTCCCTTTTGGAGTAGAAATATTTACTCCACCCCATATCAAAGTTATGAAACTGTTTTTTATCTTACAGAGTTTCTTTTAACAGATTGCCATGATGCTCGGAAGGGATTTCAGACTTTGAACTATTGAACAGTGTACAGACTCTTGAAATCCACCAGAACTGTTTCAATTGCAGTGAATGCATTTTGAATTATGAGATAGACAAGGGACTGTCTCGTGGTAAGACTGCGCTGTTTAGAATTCTGCAGGAAGAATTAAGAGCCTTTCTAAAATAAGTAGAGAACTGTGGGCTAATTGGTAGGATTTTGTACCTGCCCCCACTTCCTGTCTGCTCTTTATTTACTGTTCTACCAAGATATAGGGATCCTCATGCCTTCCCCTCTATGGGGAACACTTTCTCTCAAACTGTAACTCACAATAAACCCCACCTCCCTTAAATTGCTTCTTGTAGATATTTAGTCACTGACCAAGAAAAGCAGTCAAAACAATGGGGAAATAAGTAAGTTATTCGTTAGACAAAAGCTTAGAGTCACTACAATATTCACACACAATGAGAGGAAATATTTAGTGAACATGAGGGTCCAAGCATCTCTCTGATACAAATTCCCACATCACCAATAGTAATTTGGAAGAATTTTGTAAAGATATTATTAGATGTGAGCCACATCAATTAATTCAGTTTTTCTCTAAGACCTCAACTCAAAGTTTTTAAAAATTAAAAATTAAATATTGTCAAGATGCACATTAAATGTTTCAACAACCATCTCAATGGGAATTCTAAACATTTATAGGAAATTTTCACCGATATAATATTATTTAATATTCTCTCAATTACCTTTACCTAAAATAAAACTATTTCTATTTTAAGGCTTATGAAGAAGACATCAAAGATTTGGTCTTATGGTAGATGACACAGAGACTTCTCAAGGTAGATCTGAGTAAGAAATAGTATCATCTTAGTCTTCCAACCTTCTCTCTAGCAAGTCACTCACTTTCATGTGACTCAGTAACATTTATTGATTGTGAACAATAATTCTTTATTTTCATCACATTGTCTTTGAATATAAATATTAATTAGATAATGTTTATAGCATATGTTGATAAAAGTGAATGACAATAAATTTTTATGTGTCTATATTCAGGTGAAAGCTGTATGTACTACAGAGAAAAGCAAAGATTTGCTGCATAACTCACATAGCAAGAAATTCTACTTTGAATTGTTATTTGAATTTTAACACATATATACAATGAAATACCATCATATTAACCTTCATTCCATACCACCTCTAATCCCATCATATCCTCTTGAAGAAATCCTCCATCCAACTTCAAGGATCTTTTTTTTAATTTTTAAATCCAATTAGTGCTGCTCATATGTGCATGGTTATGAGGCCTTTCACTCGAAGCTGGGTATCTAAACAATGACTATATTCTCAAAGAAGAGGAGACCTGAGAGAGTCTCAGCCTCGGTCAAAGCAGCTTCATTTTGCAGGCAGCATCAATCAATTAGTCAGTGAGTGCTTAGCCTTAAATAAGACATCAGTGTCAGCCCTTCTGCAGGCTGGAGTAGCATCATGGAAGTTTGAGTATAAGTTCTAGAGGATGGAGAGGAGAGCTGAGGAAAGCTGCCTTCTGGACATGGTATGGTTAGCACACTCATGAACTCACAGCATCTGTGGTCACCAGCATAAGACTTGCAAAATTCCAGCATAGGTGAGGGAAATGATGTCCAGGCCTCACCCTTCACTGATATTTTAAAGAATATCAGTATCTTCCTCTGAAGCATAGTCTGTAAGGCAGGACCAGGATGTAGATTCTGAGGAAACAGTGGGGGCTGGCACTGGAGTTGATAGAGTTGTTGAAGTAATTGGTAGTCGATTTGAAATCTGTTGGAACAGATTATCGAGACAGAGATAAGATTAAGGAGTTTAGAAAAGAAATTTTTTTTTTTGAAGATACACTTGAAACTTTTAGTTTATAGTCTTGGTAGTCAGAACGAGGAGTCCCAAGACCAAGAAAAGGTTAGGCTTATGATCCTGGTAGTTGGAAAGAGGAATTTCCAAAGCTGTGGAATTGGGGAGAGACCCCACCCTTAGGAATAATCAAAGACAGGAAAACTTAGGTTAGTGGTTGACGGGAGTTCTTATATAGAGTCTATTGAGAGTTCTTGAGAAGAACCAGAAAAAATTAAATTAGCTATATAAGGTTAAATGAGGAATAGTTGTTTCTGAAAGCAGGGTCTGGTTAAGTTGGAGAGAGTATTTTATTGGTTTTTGTTACATCAGAATAGCCATTCCTGGGGGGTTTACATATGTTCTGAAATTTAAATATTTTAGGAAGATGGATGATTGGGGAAAGGGTTTATCTGTAATTTGTTTAGGGAGTTGGTGTTGAAAGGTTGAGATAATTTGACTTTAGTTCTCAAAGGAAGACTTAAATTGTCAAGTGGAAAGTCAGCTGTAAAGGTGGGGAATGTCAACTAAGGTATCAACAGCAAAGAGGACTGTGGCTAAAAGCGGGCTTTGAAGAGAGGTGTAAAGGAAGTAGTAGGAAGCATTGAGGGAGGTATGAATGAGGTAGGAGAAAGTTTGTTGGATGACCTTGACCCAAGTGAGGGCTTGGCTGTGAGAGTATGTGTATTTTGGAGAGGAGACAGATTGGATGGAGTTACATCTTGTATGTCTTGTAACTGAGAATGTGGGCTTTAGGAGAGTCAGTCGGTGGTGGATATTTTGCAATTATTTAGGTAGAGGAAAAGTTTCAGTGTGAGAAAAGAGATGAGATTTGTGGGGATTGGGGTTCGTGACAAAACAGGCATCAGATAGTGAAGATAAATATGTAAAGTGGAGGTTAGGACAGTATCCTATGCTGATAAAGGTTTAGATATGTTGAAATCTGGGTTATACAGTAGGCTTGCCTGGACGGATGTGGAATGAATGATAAAAGAAGAGTGAGTCATAAAAGTAGAGTGAAAAGGTCGTTGACAAACTGTCACGTCAGCACAATTACTGTATGTACAGATAATGGAGGATTCAGTCTGGTGTGACCATCTGACAGGAAGGAGCTATCCGCATTATAAAAGTGTAGGTAGAAATAGAGAACCCTCTTGTGTATTAAAGGAACAGGGTAGGAGGTTTTTAAGGGTTTGGGACAAGTGTAAAGATCTGGGGAATGTTGTTAGAGTAAAGGGTTAGGTACAGAGGGACTTGGGGGAACAGGTAATGAATGTGAGTGATGAGTTTTTGATAAGAGAAGTCTGGACAGATAGAATCTTAAACAGTAGGAGACATTGGAGTCCTTTGTAAATTAGGAGTTGAGAGAGATGGAGTGGGGGAAACAGATTGTGAGAAGGGATCAATAGGTTATGAGAAAGGATCCTGGATTTGTTTGTTAGAATTAGAGCTGAGCAGAGGAACTGCAGCAAGAGCTTGTAGGCATGGGCCCCAGCTGTGGAAAATAAATTAAGGAATTGTTTGAGGATGGGAAGAAGGAGGAATCCAGAAGCATCTAGCATTGAGTATCCAGGGACACATGAGTGAGGAAACTGGCCATGGTGACAGAGATAAGGAGCAGAGATGGGCAAGATGGTTTAAAGTGAAGTATCCATAGGTTGGTGTGAGGGAGAATTTAAGATAGTTGACTTGGGGAAAAGAAGAATTGAGCTTTGGAAGGTGTGAGGTGGTAACCTCTGGAACTGAGGAAACTGAGGAGTGAGGTAGCATTAAGTAGTCTATCAGAGAAGGAAGGACGGCAAAGGAGGAAGTCCGCTATGTACTGAAATAGACAGGAGGAAAAGGGGGAAGACAGGCCATGTCCATAGAGAGTGCTAGGCAAAAAAGGTGGGGACTGTCTCTGAATCCTTAGAGAAAGAGAGGCCAAGTTAGTTGTCAGGATTCTTGAGTATCAGGATCAATCCAAGTAATCTAGGGATATTGAGAAAGACAGCATCTTTAAGATTTAGGACTAAAAAGTGAGTGGTGTTGCCAGGGATAGATGGGAGGATAGCCTACGGGATAGAGACTTACAGATTAAAAGAAACTACAGCAGTATTAATGGAGCAAAGGTCTTGGACTAAGTGGAAGGTTCTATTAGGTTTTTGACTGTTAGTACTGGAGTGGTGTAGGGTGAAGAGGTGGGGCATAGAAGTGATGGCTTTGAGGCTTAGGCAGAGGCTGATTAAAGATGGGAAGTCATGGGGTCTGGAAATGTAGGCAGCAGGGTCTTTGAGTACGATGTGCAGTGAGCAGGGAGAGAGAGGAAGATGGCAGTCTATCAAATGGGGCTGAAGGATAAGAGGGGGGTTGGGATTTTGGAGAATGAGAGAGAGTATAAATGGGCTGAGGAAAGGAAGAAGAGCGACACAGGGGTGTATTTTGACTATGGTGAGGTAGACGGATGAGTGTGAACAATACAGTAACGTAGAGAGAAGGAAAGAAAGCCAGAATAACTTCTTTTTTAGGTTTTTTTTTTTTTTTTTTTTTTTTTTAGTTTTTTCAAGACAGGGTTTCTCTGTAGCTTTGGAGCCTGTCCTGGCACTAGCTCTTGTAGACCAGGCTGGCCTCGAACTCACAGAGATCCGCCTGCCTCTGCCTCCCGAGTGCTGGGATTAAAGGCGTGCGCCACCACCACCCGGCTTATTATATTCTTATTATATTCTTAATATAATATATTCTTATTATAAAAGAATAACTTTTAATATAGGTTAAAATCCTTTTCCAGGCCTTTCTGACTTACATAAGCTTTCATCTCTTCAGAAACATTTTTTGGACTGCTGTAACTTCAGACCTATATATTTTTAATTTTCTATTTATTGTTACCTTTATTATTTATTCTTTTCTCATATTTTATATCCTGACCACAGTTTCCCTCCCTCCCCATCTCATTGCAGAAGCAGTTGGTGTTCAGCTTTCAGGAAAAGTATGCCTGTAATATAGTGTTTATCTTTTGGAACCATCCAATTTTTCTAGCATTTTTCCTTTTGGATTGTCAAGAAGATGACCCCCCCTCCCTAAGGTGCACTGCATAATTTGATAATAATAATGATAGTGTATACAGAGTTTTGATGAATAAAAATAAATACAAGGATATGTTTCATAGCCAAAGTCTGTGAGTCTCACCTAAGGAGCGGCATGAATTGTTGCTCAAGTTAATGACTAACAATTGAGTCCCAACAGCCCAGCTAGTTTAAATTCTTTTGACCTTAATGTCGGGAGATGTGTTCACAGGTCTCAGAGTGAACCAGAAGACAATCTAAAGGTTTAAAAAGGCACACAGTTGAATGCAGAACTCTTTACACTCTGGGAACAAGAACAAAGCCGCCCAATTATTGCTAGCTGATGTACTCTCTCCTTGCTAGGTTTGGTGGATGACCATAGGTGATGACTAATTCCTTATACTCATTTATGTCCTCAATTTCATGATATAAAATTATTAATGAGTGGATATGTACCCTAAAGATTTAAAGTAGAGTTGACTGATTCTTTTTCTTATGTAAAAGTTTAGGTTTGTGATTCTTTATAAGATTGCCTTTCAAGAAAATTAATAAAGTAATTGGCCCTTTCTTTATAACTGAAAATGCAGCCTGCCAGTGAAAGACCTGACTAAAACACCTTGATGGCCACATGGTTAATCTATAACACGTTGCTTCCTGATTTAGCGTTAGCAGGAAAACCTGTGTGGTTTTGAAAAGTAGCTTCCAGGGCCATGCTGCCAGACCAAACTCTGTCCTTTTCAGGAAGCTGGGCACTTGGATGGGACTTGTGGGCAGCATGCTGCAAGTTACCTGGTGGGACCATGGGCAAACTGGTTACCAGAGTTGAGGTGATGAGCATGGCTTCCATTTGGCAGTCTCAGAGGCAGTGAACAAACCTCCACCATGATGGACTGGGTGAAGCCAAAAGGAAAAGCAGCCTTAGTCCTAGCCATGCTGCTTTGTATTTTGAGAAGTGGTCTCAGTCAGAAAAGGATTATGGATATGCAATAAAGACAGATTCAGAATTTTTTTTTAAAAAAAAGACCTCTAAAAGGGTCACAATATTGGATAAATTATATAGAGACTTGGGAGAGAAAAGAAAAAGAGTATAGAGAGTTATGAAAAAAAGTAAATAGTTATTTCAAAAAAAACAAAGGTCTTTAAAGATAGAGTAAACTTGTACAAAAAAGTAACACAGTAAGAAAAAAGAAGCCATGTAAAGATAGAATATACACAGAGAGACTGGATTATGTGTACTATTGTGTTTTCTTTGAATTTTTTGACTGAAGAGAGACATTTGGTTCTGGGGACTGCTAAGCTAAACCAACATATATACTTTAAAGGAATCTTAATTTCAAAATTTGAGTAAAGGATATGTTGCTTTGGAAAAGAGATTCTTCTTTTGTTTCCACAGAGGATGAGAACCTGTGGATTCCTTCCAGACTAACGTGGTTTGATGAACCAAAATCCCCCAAAAGTCACTGTGAACAAAAAGCAGGAAGTAGTTTGGAGAAAACTCTGCTAAAATTCCCAAATATTATTTATAAATGTTTGTTTACATTTAAAGGGGATATGCCATAGAGATGGATACTCTGCACTCCATCCAAGAGATGGATCTTGGTCTACTGATGCAAATTTTAGTTCAGTTTTGTTATATGTATATTTCTGTTCCTGATTAAGGTACTGTATTTGTGCAGCTCATTTAAAATTGTAATGTGATATAGATATGAATAATTTGCATTAGTATAGATTTTGCTTTATTGATAGAGATTTAAGGTCAATTTTGAATGTATATAGGTTGTTAATGAATAATCATTAATAGTAGTTAAGCTTGTAGTTATGTTAGTTAAGATTTTCTAGATGTGCATAGATATATTTTAGATAGACATTCTTCATATCTTTCAAAGGCTAGAGAATATGGCATTTAAATGTTTTAATAACTTAGGACTTTTCATGACAATGAGACACTCTGCTCCTGGCAGCACCAATCTCCTTCAAGAGGAAGATGGGCATCGAAGAGGATCCTTATAGAGTTTGATAGCCATTTGGGCAAGAAACTGCTCTTGCCTGGACTATTGCATAAACTGGACACAGAGAACCCTCAGAGAGAGGACTGCTGAACTTGCCTAAAGGTGAGATGATCTTTCGGGGTTCCTGCTTCATGAAAGAGTCTGCGAGACATTCTTCAGGACAAGCAGATAGTGACTGCCTTTGAAATTTCCTGCTTTGTGGAAATGTCTGCTGGAAACTATGGGCCTATAGGCCGAAGATGGATGCCCCAATGGTACAGAGGAACTTTGGGTGACTGTCCAGGCAGCGAGATGTCTCTGTCATTTCTAGAGTTTTGGATGTTAAGTTAAAGCCTTCTTTTTTTTGTTTAAACAGAAAAAGGGGAAGTGATGTGGGAGTGTCATATATCAATCTGTTGATTTCATTGGTTAAGTTATAATAAACCAGCTGCTTGGCCTCATGGCTTGGAACATAGATGGGAGGAGTAAACAGAATAGAATTCTGGGCGGAAGAGGAAGTGAGGTCAGACTCTGCTCTGCTCCCGGAGAGACTCGACAGCTCTGCTCTGGAGCAGAGACGCCATGCTTGCCATGCTACACTCTCCCAGGATGGATGAAGGCTAGAATCTTCCCGGTAAGCGCACCTTGGGGTGCTTACACACATCATTAGAAATGGGCTAGTCCAGGTGCGAGAATTAGCCTGTAAGGGCTAGAGTTCATGGGCCAAGCAGTTCTTTAAATGAATACAGTTTGTGTGTTGTTATTTCGGGCATGAGCTAGCCGAGCGGCTGGGGTGTTGGGGACGCAGCCCCGCCGCCGCTCCTATTTCAACAGTAATGTATAATTAAGAAATACAGGTTAATAGATAGTCATCTTTAATAGTCAATCTTGTAATCATGTTAGGTTTTCTAGACATATAGATATATAGTTCAGTAAGATAGGTATTTTCAAATCTTTCCGAGACCTTCAGAATATGGCATTTAAAATATTTTAAGAACTTAGGAGTTTTCATGACAGTGAGACACATCTGCTCCTGGCAGCACCAATTACTTCAAGAGGATGATGGGCATTGAAGAGGCTCCTTATGGAGTTGGTTAGCCATTTGAGCAAGAAACTGCTCTTGCCTGGAATGCTTGATGTTATGTTGTATGAACTATACATGCAGGACCCACAGAAAAATGACTGTTGAATTTGTCTAAAGGTGAGATGGTCCTTTGGGGTTCCTGCTTTATGAAAGAGCTGCCAGACATTCTATGGGACACAGAAGAAAGTGACTGACAGACTGCCAATATGGGCGGAACTGTCTTTGAAATTCTCTGCTTCAAGGAGAAGTTTACCAGATACTATAGGCCTATAGGCTGAAGATAGATGCTCTGTTACAGAAGAACTTTGGGTGACTGTCTAGGCAGCAGGCAGCAAGATGTCTTCATCAAATCTAGAGTTTTGGGTGTTGCTTACAATTCACTTCCTGTTAACTTAGGTATCCATCTGGAGTCTTTGATGGAGTTGAAGAATAGATAATTGTTTTCCTTAGTTATGATAAAAGATAAAGTAGATATAAATGTTGTAATTGTAATTATTGCTTGATACCTGTTTTGTTATATGTAATCTTGTGATGTTAAAGTTAAAACCTTCCTTTTTATCAGCCGGACTAGAAAGGAATAAGCATAGGATCAAACTAGTCCCTCTGAATGTGACTGACAGTTGCATAGCGGGGGCAGACTGAGGGGCCACTCGCAGTAGAATTTATCCCTGTTGCTTGTTTTGACTTTTTGGGAGCCTATTCTCTTTGGATGGATACCTTGCCCAGCATAGATATAGTAGGGAGGGCCTTGGACCTTCCCCAAAGCAACGTGTCTTGCCTTCTCATAAGAGTGGATGGGGGTGGGGTGGAGAGTATGTGGAGGGAATGGGAGAAAGGGAGGGAGTGGGAACTTGGATTGGTATGTATAAAAAAAAAGATAGTTTGTTTTCTTTATAAAAAAATATGAAAAATAGAAAATGACCCATCGGTTAAAAACTCCTTTTATTTTGAACCAAGAAGAGCAGAGATGGTTCTTGGTTGAACTGCTCTGTATTACATTCATAACATGCTAATAACTCAGTTATTACAGTTAGTACAGGTCATGGTCAAGACAAGTGTTACAGACTGGAGAGGGCAGTGGGTGATAACTCGGAAAATATTCCTAAAGAAGATGGATGCTCACTGGATTGTGGGGCGAGGGAGAGATGTGAGAGAATAAATGAGAGAGGTATCCCTAATCGTGGGAAGGAGGATGGCCATGCCTCTGGAAAGAAGTCACAGACACCTGCATAGCAACAGCCAGTCTGTTCTTTAACGAGGAATGAAATACAGCTGGTATGAAGGTGGCACACGGCCAAAAGTACTGGCCACTGGAGTCGTTTCAATGTCCTTTGTATCAACCGAAGATTTCAGATCGAAATTCTGTACAATGGTGGTCAGAAACAGAAACAGTTCCATGCGAGCCAGGGCCTCTCCCACGCACATTCGCTTTCCTGAAAAACAAAAGCAAACTCAGAGGATTCCCTCCTTACGGTAGGTGATGAACTGTTATAAAGGCAGTCATGTATTTGATTCTTAAACGGTGAGTGACTGAGTCGAACACAGAATGACAGAATGAACAGATACACACAGCATTGGACACAATGTCATCTACTTACTGTCTGGCTTGCGTGGGCCCCCTTCATTCCTTAAATATTTTCATAAGCTCTACGTCACAACTTTAATAACAATTCATACAGTAGAGCTATCCTTTGACCTTTCAAGTGACACATTCACGTCACTGCTCTAATTGTCAAAGGTGCAAGTGTCAAAGGGATCCCGATACTAAGTTCCATTTGTGCCTATTCAAGTTTACCTGTCTATAGGTACAATTTCCTCACTTCAGATGCATCGCCTGCATTTAGCCTCTAGGGCACGATCCAAACGCTTTGGCCTGGACCTTCAGTTCTCTTTTCTGTCTGATACTCAATGCCATGCCTCTCCCTCCTCAGCTCCATTCATCACTGCCTTCCCCAATCTTGAGCACCATAAAGAAAGCTTCAGGCTTCACCATTTGATTAAGAAGTGCTGCTCTGAGACTTTCCTGAAGACACACTATATGTGCCATTTCTTTAGGACCCTTTGTGACCCTGACTTCCAGGCTTCCTTACTGTCCCTGCTTTCATAGTAGCGTGGACCACTTGAACATGATGCTGTGTCATCTTTTGCCTCTCTGCCCAAATATGAGTACCCTAAAAAGAAGGGCAGTCTGTAACATATGGAAATGTACAGGGCAGACCCACATGAAAGTCATAAAAACACATAGTAAAGAATGAATGTAACTCTGTGTTCGGAGACTTGGGACACATACTATGCAGTGAAATTGAACATCCAAGATGGAGGATCATAAGTAGAGGAAACTCTAGGGACTCTAGAATCACTACAGAGTGTCCTTCCACATTTTTAAGGTCTTTCTCAACCTTCCTTCTCATCAAGTTCTAGTCTCCTGCATCTATGGAAAATGTCTCCTCCTGTACTTTATTTCCTCCATACAGTTCCCTGCCTCCTCTTCTTTTCTTACTTCCTTCCTCCCTTGAATCAGCCAACTTCCCTCTATCCTGTTCGAATACTCCCATGGATATGAAAGAGCAGGTTGTGAGCAACTTCCCCTCTGACCTCGCCAGAAACCCAAGCTTCCCTCTCTCGCAGCACTAGTACAACTGGATTTCAGCACCCTGTTGACTCACCTGTTTCCCTAACTCGAGAGTGAGTCTCTCCAGAGCCTATTATATTCTCTAGGGCACTTGGTTTCTCAGAGGTGTCTGGGAATGGACTGAGACACTTTTCTCATGCAGATTAGGACAGTCTAAATGAGGTTCACTACCAGTAAGAGCACTTAGGAAGGGTAGAGGTAAATGCAGAAGCAGAATTCAACTGACTTTGTTCTTGTTTTCTCAATTTAAAACATAGGCGGGATAGTTCAAAGTCTCACTAACGTGAAGCAACAATGAGAATGGGCCACGATTGAGGAACATGTGTGGGCATTGGGAGTCTTGCTCCTGAGGCTAGACACAAAGAGCAAACCTACCTGTCCCTGAGGACATGGTAGATGATCCATTTTATCTCAAAATTGTAACTTGTAGAATCATGCCTTGTGGTACATGTCTCTAGTGCCAAATATTCAGACAGCTGGAACAATAAGCTTGAGTTCAGGAGTCTAAGGTCAGCCTAGACAACACAGTGCCCCCCGCAAAGGGTTTACCTTGTACCTGAAGTACAAATAGAAATAAATTCATTTACCTGTTGAGAAAGGCATAAAGTAGTCACTCTTCTTAAAATTTCCTTTCTCATCCAGAAAATGGCCAGGATCAAATATTTTGGGGTTGGGAAATTCTTTGTCATCGTGTAGCACAGAAGTCAGTGATGTGATTATGTCTGTGCCCTGAAAATTACAAACAAAAGCATGTGATAAAGAATTCAATGAGTGGCCAGGTGGTGGTGGCGCACGCCTTTAATCCCAGCACTTGGGAGACAGAGGCAGGCGGATCTCTGTGAGTTCGAGACCAGCCTGGTCTACAAGAGCTAGTTCCAGGACAGGCTCCAAAACCACAGAGAAACCCTGTCTCGAAAAACCAAAAAAAAAAAAAAATTCAATGTGTGGAGGGGCTGGCGAGGTGGCCCAACAGGTAAAGGCTTGCAGGGAAGCCTGAAAACCTGAGTTTGACCCCCAGATCCAATCCCAGAAGATTTAAGAAGAAAACTTACTCATGCAAGTGGCCCCCTGACTTACACACACACACACACATTCAATAAATAAATGTAATTTTAAAAATTAACAATGAAAGAAATAAAATGCTATCATAGCTTCTTTTCAACTGTCTTAGACATCCTCATTCATGAAGCAAAAAGAACACTATACCCGTCAAAGTTAGTCCTAAAAATTGAAGCCACGATAAAGGCTCCAGGAAAAAAAAAAGTAGTTCTTCAAAGTGAAAGAAATGCTAGTTCATAAGAAAAAAATGTGAGAATGTTTGGAGCTCAGAGGTCACAATAAATTACAAACAAATTTGAAAGGCTTTAACATTGTAAAAGAATGAAACACAAATCCTATCTTTACTATGAATGGCAAAAAAACAGTCAAAAATTATAAATGTTTAAATATATTCAAATGCTAGTTCATAAGAAAAAAATGTGAGAATGTTTGGAGCTCAGAGGTCACAATAAATTACAAACA
>NW_026067895.1:21923617-21968284 GCF_014885135.2 Alexandromys fortis | reverse complement strand
AGCCACACAGAAAAACCCTGTCTCAAAAAAAAAAAAAAAAAAAAAAGGAAGTAAAAATGATAAATTTTCAAAACATACATGAGCAAGGTGGCACATGGCCATAGCCTAGCACTGAAGGGCAGAAATATGGAAATCATTTCAATTCAAAGGACCGGGGACAACATCAACAAAACAGTGAGACCCTGACTCAAATTTTAAAAAATGCTCAAAATGTAGGAAAAAATATGTATATATACAGGGTCTTCTATTGGGCTATTTTCTGTTTCCCTTTTTGTTTGTTTGCTTACTGTTTATCTCTTTTTAAACTTTATCAGCATGTTAAGTTGCCATTTCAACATATCATGATGAATCAAAAATTTACTTTCCTATACAAGGCAAAATCTATAGTAGACACACACACAAAGTAAGAAGAATTCAAAACATACTTACACACTTTTTGGGTAAGCCATATTGCCACAAAAGATGTGTTTAAAAGAGGGAAAAGAGGGCTGGAGAGATGGCTCAGAGGTTAAGAGCACTGCCTGCTTTAACAAAGGTCCTGAGTTCAATTCCCAACAACCACATGGTGGCTCACAACCATCTTTAATGAGATTTGGTGCCCTCTTCTAAGCATGCAGGCCTACATGCAGGCAAACACTGTATACGTAATTAATAAACATATATTTTAAAAATAAAATTTTAGAAAAAAGAGAGAGAACAAATAAAAAAGCTATAATTAGGCCAGAAAATAAATGATAATTGGAAGGCACTGCTTTTCCGTGCTTACCCAAATTATATATGAAGTTCTCAAATTGAAATACCATACCATGAGAAACTTAATGTTCAAAAAATATATATTGTTAGTTTACTTCACCTATAGGTATGTATATAAACTGAAAGAGATGCAATAAAATGGTACTGGAATCTGAGTAAAACAGAAGTAGCCATAATTAAATAAAATATACTTTAAGCAAAAATCAGAAAAAATGAGACAAATACTGTCATAGTAAAAGAGTTAACTCAGTCATAGGAACATATAAGATTAAATTATAATTTATAACCATATACATAGATGATATTATATAATACCAATTATCTATTCTATGTTATTACATGTGTTTCCAACATAAAGCATGGTACAGCATAGAGCAACAAATATAAAAGCTTAACATATTAGGGTTAGAGGGAAACATAGACTCCAATATAGTAAGAGTAGGGGACTTCGACACCTCTCAGCAGTATACAGCTCTCATAGCTAGTAAATAAAAAATAGCAATTTTAAGTGTTTTAAAGAGTTTATACTTTATTCATAAATTCAGAAATCTCATTCATTCTGGAAAAGGGTAATCTATGTGGAAGCCATTGTACTGAAAACAATGTTGAGAAAATTAAGGAAAGGTCAGATAACCTGGGACCATAATCAAATCCACAAATCAAAAGTTTTAGCACATTAACTCATCAATAATTTGTAAATTACTGTATTTAAAATCACCCCAATAAAAAGCCTCAGAGAAGCATATTGGAAAATCAACAAACTGAATACTTAACATTTACTTAGAAAATGTAAACATAACCCCAATAATATTTAAGAAGGCTATATTTGGATGACATTCACTAATAAGATGTCTCATAAAGCCTCAAGCAGATCTGTGAGTTAGAGGTTAGCCAGAGCTACACAGTGAGATCCCATCAAAAGAGGAGGAGGAAGAGGAAGAGGAAGGAAGAGGAAAGGAGGAAGAAAGTCATGAAACTTACTAGTCATACAGGAGTCCTGAAATTTTCTCATTTTCTGTTGGTGAAGGATTGGAACCAGATTTTTAATTTAAAAACTAAAAGATAACTGAAGTGCGGGGTCAGAGAAATAAGCTTACCTTGGGGATTACATAATTTCTGAATCTGACATCACAGGTAGCTGCATGGGGCACATTGTTGGGGATGAGGTTAACGTATCTCTGGATCTCGTGCACTGTCGCATCTGTGTAGGGCATTCGGGTTCTGTCCTGCATGCAGGGACTCCTGTTTCTGCCAATCACATGATCAATCTCTTTCTGGACTTTAGCTGATAAGGCACAATTGAGAAATGGTAGAGTTGCTATAATGATTCAAGCCAATATGAAGTGTGATAAAAAAAAAAATATCAGGCCACACGCACATAATAGAATTAGAAACTTGGTATAATACACAAAACTCTCCCACTATTTAGGCATTATCTGTGCAGACAGGTACATTATTGTGCAGCATTATCAATACACAGAAATGATGAAATGTTTTTAATATGTAAATGTCTTATACCAATGAATTCTAATATTACCATTATATAGAAAAAATACAAAACAAAAATTAATTTCACATCAAAATAACAGTAATTCTGAAAATGAAAACCTGAAGCTGGAGGGAAGCTTCAGTGGCTAAAAGCACTGGCCTGTCCTCCAAAGGACCCAGATTTAATTTCTATACCTACAGGTGGTCCACAACTGCCTCTAACTCAGTATCGGGAGATCTGATGCCTTCTTCTGGACTTGTGGGCACCAGACATGAAGACAATCCACAGACATACATGTAGGAAAAATTCCCATGCACATAAAATCAGTAAATAAATTTTTGGATACTAATATCTGTACATGTGTGTATTTGTGTATATGTAAAACTTATCCTTTATCATCCTTACATTTCCCAAAGGCATTCACTTTGAGACATTCTAAAAGTTTTGTCTATAGTTTCTGTTCACATTTGTAAATAATAACTATTTCTATTATTTGATTATACTGTTTCTGAGCAGTTTTACAACAGAGATAAATTACACCCTATGATCACTTCACACAAAATATACTCATGCAAACATTCACACATACATATAAATACACACACATACATATGCACACACACACACACACACACACACAAACACAAACATATACACTCCAGACAGTACCTAGAGTATCTTTTCATTTGGAGCTTGGATGTTTGACTACTGCTCACAGTAACTATACTTCCCTCTCTTGTTTTCTCTATTGTCAAAATTGATCTCATTTTCATCTTATCATACATGTATAATGACAGCTAGTGACACAAAAACATCAATATTAAACTTTTTCAGAGATGTCAGCTTTGCCTCCTACATGTCAAACTCATACCTAAGACCTCTGTGTGCTTCAGGAGGAGCAAGAGTCCGTATCTCAGGGTAGTACTTGTGGTTTCTGATCCAGCTACAAACACATCGGCCACTGTAGCCATCAGACTTTCAGTAGTAAACTCAGACTGCGGGTTGTTCTTTTCCTAGGAATTTTTATTTCATTATTAGATAGTGACAGTTATATTAAATTTCAACAAGTGCAAATAATACAGGTCGTTCTACAGATAAGCAAATTTAGAAAGTGAAGGGTGCAGTAAAAATATTAGAGCAAGTGCACAATATGGCAGACCATGCAAATTACCTGACCTAATCTTCATGTCTATGCCCTTATTTCTTCCTTGCATCAAAATCCGATTTCTCAGACCTTCTTCTAGCTATGTTAAGCCATAAAAACCATGTCACACTAATAACATAAGAAAAAGAAGCCCCTGGTACAAATTTCTCGTTAGAGCAGTGAAGGTGGTACAAGTGGAACATGAGTATTTTGACTTTTGTATGAAGGCTGGGGAGATGGCTCAGCAGCTGGGGAGATGTCTGTTTTTATCTATGTTGTTCCACTACCAATAAAGACTTGGAGTCAGATATTGGCTTGAAAACCTGGTAGATCAAAGATACAACAGAGGAGCGACCAGCTGACCTTCTCTCCACACTTCCCAGAACAGAACAGGAAGGAAAACAAGTCCACAAATCTCCAAGGCCCTTCCTACTCCTTGCGGTGCCTTTCTATCCGTATCCTGAGTTCTCTGTATTCTCTATGGCTAGTTTTTGTTAACTGGTTGCAGGCTATGCTCCCTGATTCAAGGTTAACTTTACTAACACAGTCTCAGGGCATCACAGTGTGATCAAATATTCCACAACCTTTGTCAACTGAGAAATTATTTATATTTATACCAAATGGGAAGTAAAGGCTGAAATTATATTGGGCCAATAATGGCAATCTAAAGACTCTACCATAAAATTCTTGCTTGCTTGCTTTCTTCTTTCTTTCTTTCTTTCTTTCTTTCTTCCTTCCTTTCTTCTTTCTTTCTTTCTTCCTTTCTTCCTGTCTGTCTGTCTGTCTGTCTTTCCTTCTTTATTTCATTTATTTGTTTGTTTCTATGGTTTGTTGAGACAGATTTCTCTGTGTAACCTTAGCTGTCCTGGAACTTGCTCTATAGCTCAGGCTGGCCTCAAACTCAGAGATCTGCCTGTCTCTGCCTCCCATGTGCTGGGATTAAAGGCATTCACCACCACTGCCTGGCTAAAAAAAAAAAAAAATAGTTTTTATTTTGTTTTTCTCTATTTTGGTTTGGGATTTTGGTTTTTGGTTTTTTGGTGTTTTGATTTTTAGTTTGGGGTTTTTTTGTTTCTGTTTTTTGGATTTTTGGGGGTTTTTTTTGGTTTTTTTGTTTTGTTTTTGTTTTTGAGATAGTGTGGATCGGTTAACCTGGTTGTCCTGAAACTCGCTCTGTATACCAGGTTGGTCTTGAACTTAGAGATCTACCTGCCTCTGCCTCCCAAATGGTGGGATTAAAGGCATACGCCACCACATCCAGCATCATAAAATTCTTTAAAAGTCCCAACATACAGAATTTACTGAGTGAAGGAAGGACAAGGCTATAATTGAAACTTTCTATCTCAAAGGTTCCCATTAAGTTGACTATTAACTAAGCAACTCCGGAGCAGAGGAAAATAAACATCTGTGTGGGTCTCTAAACCACAGGGGAACTGGCTGCTTTGTATAGTCCTGCAGTTACCACTAAGGCTGCTAACCACTGGGGAGAGTCCTTTTAAAATGGTAAGTGCACGTGTTCTGCACATTGCTATTCTAATATAAATTATTACAGTCATCTTGACAAATAGCACGGTGGTTCGTCAAAAGAGCAAAAAGAAAAGAAAATATGACTTGACCATTCCACTCTTCGTCATACATCCAAAACAAATTGAAATTAACAAGTCAAAGAGACGCCTACTCTCCTGTGTTACTTCCAGCATTGTCCCTTAAAAAACAATCAAGTTGCCCATCGATAAATTGGTGGGTTTTTAAAATATGAGATAGATTTAAAATTCAAGAAAGCTGAGAATAAGTCAAGATTAATGACAATATTATTTCAGAATCTATTTTCTCATAATCCAGACTACCCTTAAGCCAGTCCAGAGACGGGAAAGACCTTATATCTGGTCTTTGAACTCCATTCTCATCTCAGATATGGCTCTGCTGAACTCCTTGATTCACCCTGGAAACACAAGCATTACACTGTCTTGCTTTAACCAAATGCCTGACTAAATCAAATCTCTTCATGCCAACACCTGTGTGTGCAGAGTACCTCAAAGACATCTTTACCTGTTTGTACTGAATCATTTCTGGCTCTATTCAGCTAAGGTGACTTTCCTCCATGTCAGCACACATGTGAGCCTCTCATCACTCTCATAACTGTGCACATCTTAATTCTCACTCCTGCAACCTCACTGCAAACACTCAAAGATTAGTAATGAAACTGAGTCACCAATGAAGCCTACCACGTGAAGCTCATGTTTACCATTCTTCTATATGGTCAGGTTCACTTTTTACTTTAATGTTTGATATTTTATATTTTCAACATCACTTATATGTCTAACTACCTGAAATGTATATTCCTTTTCCTCATATACTTATTAAATGATGCTGATGTATTTTAATTGCTTAACAATTCATTTTAAGATCGTAAATGATGCCAGTCCAATCCATGCCCACAATAGGAACTAAAATGCTTACCAAGTGTTTCTTGCCTAAAAAGCTAAATTTCGAACAGTAAGAATAGAAATGATTGATGATATGCAAAATGAAAGCCCACAAATAACGTTTTACCTGTTCCATTTTGATCAGGAAACAGTCAATGAAGTCCCGAGGATTGTCCATGTCTAGTGTTTCTTGGTGTTCTTTCACTCGTTTCAAAATATAACTTTTTATATCAGCAAAATTTTTAAGTACTTTCCTGTGGCTCCCTGGGAGATAATCGAGGAAGATAGGAATAGCATTGCAGACCTTAAAGATTTAAAAATATGCGTTTATTAGGCTGAATGTGGTCACTCGCATTTGTAGACCGGTTACACAGGAGGCTCATGTAAGCATGAGCGAATCACCATAGTCTAAGAGTTTGAGAAAAGCCCGGGTAGCATAATGAGATAATGAGAGGCCATCTCAAAACAAAAAAACTCCTAAGTTACACTAAGATTTCTCTTCAGCCTCTACCTCTATTTCTCCTTCCCCTACTTTAGCCTCCTGAGTAACTGAGATGGGGGAGGGTGGAGAGAAGGAGGGAGGGGAGGAAAGGTAATGGAGACTGATTCTGCTTTCCTACAAAATTCTTTATTCCAAGCTTTGAAGTGAATGTCTGGAAATTAGGCACATGGAACTGAAGTAAAAAATTTTAATACGTTAGAGAAATAAACATGATTTGCGGTGAAGAAAATGACTTTGTCTCACCTGCATCCACGGGGAGTTCAAAATTTTAAAGTTTTCATTTAATTTCTCCATCAAGGTAAGAAAATTCTTGTCTTCATAATCAAAACGATTGTGGAAAACAACAGAGCAGATCACGTTGGAGGGAGCCGAGCTCAGCATGAAGGTGGGGTCACAGAGTGAGCCTGAACGATTAGAAACATTTTTAAATGCCATTGAAACAGACATGTCAAGTATTATCTTTGGACTAAAAATAAAAAAAAACAATAAATATTTTAGAATCTCTGAGGAAGTATTGGCACAGAAATTACCATATTGTCAAGAACTTCCAAGCACTTCCAATTAGCAATCCTAGCTTGCTTAATGATCATTAGCTAAATCTTTAGCATCTGCTTCCTGTAGAGACATCATTCTCTGGCTACACTTTCTACAGTTCTAAGAAAACACATGTCCACCTTTAAGACCACATAAAAATTCAAGTTTTCAGTGCAGAATCCCATCTCTCTTTAAAGGAAGAAAATACCCATCCAGAAACATTTCATATCCAGTGAATAGTTGAAGGAGCTATGTCCACAGCCAGCAGAGAAGAAAGCCAAGGATAAAAACATTACAGGAAATGCATACATTCATTCTTCAGAACAAATTTAAAAGAGCAGAAATATCCATATCAAACAAAAACTAACAAAACCAAGCACCGATTCTCAAAGATTTGTTTGCCTAAAATAAAAGTGAAATTCAAAAGTCATTTTAAATGTAAATCCAAATGGGACAATCACAGAGTTTACATTAATAAATGGAGCCCTTTAATTTCTTCATTCCAATATTGAAGAAGAAAACATAGAAATTTTTTTTGGAAACAGTGTTTCTAGTCACCATGTATATTGGTTTCATTTCTTTAGATAAAGTCTACCCTCTACTGGAATCCTGGACTATTGCCCTACATAACCATCAACAGAGTATATGGATTTTTTCATTTGATAGTTATATAAGTCAATCTGGTCATAAGAAATAAAAGCAGAAAAAATATTTATTTTTCACTGGCATATATAAATACAGTGATGGCCGGGCAGTGGTGGAGCACGCCTTTAATCCCAGCACTCGGGAGGCAGAGGCAGGTGAATCTCTGTGAGTTCGAGGCCAGCCTGGACTACAAGAGCTAGTTCCAGGACAGGAACCAAAAGCTACAGAGAAACCCGGTCTCGAAAATCAAAATAAATAAATAAATAAATACAGTGATGATGACTCAGTCAGTGCCCTGCAGCCAACTGTACTCTCTGCCCCCTCAAAACAAGAGGATGACAAGCTTGAGAACAAACCAGACTACAAAGTGAAATGCTGTCTCAAAACTGTTTTTAACTAATGTACCAATAAGTTTTATTTGTAAGATAAAATTCATACCCTAGATGTAATGAAATGTACATAATGAATGAAAAGTATGTAGAGAAATGAAAAGAAATTCAAACCATAGAAACCTGTATAGTTAGAAAATTTGATGTCAGACTCCTTTTCAGGCAAAACACGAAGATATTCAGCTTTTTACTAAATAATAAACAAAAGAAATAAAAAAAGAAAGAAGGAAGGAAGAAAAGTAAGAAGGAAGGAGGGGGAAATTTTTATTTTGTCTTGGAAGTTAAGAAATAATTTAAATTTAAGTTATTAATTTAAGATTTAAGTCAAGCATAGTGGCATGTACCCTTATTCCTGAACTCTGGAGGCAAAGCAGGCAGATCTCTGGAGTTGAGGCCAGCCTGGTCTACATACTGATTTCTAGGACAGCCAGGGCTACAGGGTAAAATCCTGTCATGAAAAAAAAAAAAAAGAACAAAATAGAAATTTGTGTGTGTGCGTTTCAGACTGAAAAAAATAAATCTAATTTCTGGTGCTGGAGAACTACCTCGGAAGTTAGAACACTGACTACTCTTCCAGAGGATCTGGGTTGATTGTGGATTACAACCATATGCAATCTCTAGTTCCAGGCGATCCAATGTCCTCTTCTGGCCTCTGCAGATATGACACATAAGTGGTACACAGACATGTATACAGGCAAGACACCCATTTACATAAATTAAAATGAGAATAAATAAATCTCTAATAAAATTTTTTATCTGATTTCTAATCTATTCTGATATGGGATTTCCCTTTGTATGCTATGAATACCATTGGTGAATAAAAAAAAAACTATCTTGACCTGTTGATAGGGCGGAGTAGAACTAGGTGGGGAAAACTATACTGAATGCTGGGAGAAAGGAGGTGGTGTCAGAGAAAAGTCATGGAGCCCCTGCCGGAGACAAACACACCTGAACCTTACCGGTAGGCCATGAGCCTTCTGGTAAAATATAAAATAATGGAAATGGGTTAAATTAAGATGTAAAAGCTAGCCAATAAGAAGTTAGAGCTAATGGGCCAAGCAGTAATTTAATTAGTACAGTTTCCGTGTGGTTACTTCGAGAGTCTGGGCAGCCGGAAACAAACAAGCACTATTCTTATATTTAGAAAAGATAATTAAAACTCGAAGTAACTGGGAATACAAGCTGAAAAAACAAACTCATTTTGACAAGCATTTCATGAGTAGAGCTAGCATCAGGGTTAAGTAATTATGAAAGTTCAAAGCCAAAATTCTAGTGGTTTAAGATGCACTCAGAACTTCCTTTTTTAGTCATGTATCCTGTAAACACCCAATCAGATGAGAATCATAGCAAAAACTGGCGGTTACAGTGCCCAAGAGGAGGCAAACCACATCATATAGGGTCACTCAGGGACAGCATCAGGGTTGGTCTCCAGAAGAGGCAGAGATATTAGGAAACCACATTATTGTAGAGAGCAAAAAGGCCTCTGGTGCACAGATAAGGACTAACTAGAGAATCCAGGAAAGTTAAACACACAGTTTATCACTTCCTTGGAATGAGGCGCATAGCTGCTCTTCCTGGAATGCCAGGAAGGATGTAGTTTTGCAACCCGGTGATCCTTTGCTGTCTGATGAGACAGGCTCTGTTCTCCCAGAGTTTATGTTTTTAATTATCCCAGACCTTCTCCCCTAACCCTTGAGTACTGTTTTTAGGTCATAAAGCCCACTCTTAATTGAGTGATGTCGCTTGTGCTTTCCAAGAGCCTAAACAACTGCTGTTGTCTTAGGGCCAGGCCAATCCTAACAACACCCACGGCATTGTTTACCTCAGTCAGGCTCCCTAGACCCTAAATCTTGGGCACTATCTCTGAGTCAACAGTTCCCTTTCTCATGAGATAAGTCAGATGTACTTTGCAAGGAATCCCAGTGTAAACGTGTCTTAAATAGCTGTGCACTTCGGACTAAGTTAATTGTTATCGGAATACTTCTTCCAAAACTGTGCTGTGCTTAAATATGACTAGAGTAAAACAGTCAGGGCCGGTCTCTAGAAGTCTTGGTCTAGAGCTGGCTATAACAAAATCAGGCTTGTCTTCCTGGATGTGTTTTCTCCTGCCTGCTGTAAAGCCTGCAGGACATTAGGACATTCCCCGGAGGAAGACATGAAGCAGGGTGGAAATGAGCCTCATTGTCAGAGTAGTTAGAGGCATCTGAACCATAAGGCTGCTCTTAGAGATCCCATACTGTGCCGTGGGGGGACCGGGGGCAAAGGAAAACAGGATTGTCATGAGAATTTAATAAAGGAAACATTTGGAAGAATAGGCTGCCCTTAGGCTCCTTTAATAATCAAAGGCATGCTTTCTATATCTAGAAAATAGCTACGCCTGGGAGGGGTCCCACTCTAGATCTGGAAGTCATCTATATCAAAGATTTGTAAAACATGGCTAACTAGCAAGTAACAAAGGATAGACTTAAAACTAACGTACAAGTAGAGGAAGCATTAAACATAGTTGGAATATGTTATATAAAAAAAATCTCACGCGTTACATATCAGAATACCATCATAGCACATATTTTCTCAAGAGATAGGAAAGAGCATAGCAAATAGTGATTAATATCAAATAGTGATCAATATCAAATAGTGATCAATATCAAATAGTGATCAATATCAAATAGCCACTGACAGCTTTTAAACAGTCCTTTGTTTACAGAGTAAACACAACTGATGAACGCAGCACTCAAAGATGCCTAAGCAGAATAAAATAAAAATATGATAAGTATCATTATTGGCAGAAGTTGCAAGCATGCATCTTGAGGCAAGTCTGTGTCGCTGTGTCATTAAATTCTACCAAACAGATACAGACCACCTCAACAACAACACATGCTACTTTCTCATAGTCCATGAAAATATGATGGGCTCATTCATACCAAGTACACTTGACAGATATTCTCTAAGGAAATATTCTAAATAATAAAGAAATAACTACACTATAGGAAAATATCCCATATAATTTTTTTTTTTTTGGTTTTTCGAGACAAGGTTTCTCTGTAGCTTTGATGCCTGTCCCAGAACTAGCTCTTGTAGACCAGGCTGGCCTCGAACTCCCAGAGATCCGCCTGCCTCTGCCTCCCGAGTGCTGGGATTAAAGGCGTGCACCACCACCGCCCGGCTTCCCATATAAATTTTTATGAGGCTCAAAACTTTCTATCTTCATGAAGTTCAGGTTTGGAAGCAAGCTGGAGCAGAATAGGAGTAGCTGAGTATTATGATCACGCCGTATGCCTAGTCAGTGTGTACAAACATAAGGACAGATAAGCAGAGCGCTGGCTTTGGGCTAGCAAGAGAGCCAACAACCACTGCCATTGAAAACGGCATAATTAAGGAAGAGCCAGGTAAACAGGTACCCACCATCTGTTTTTCTTAACTCTTCCACAAGGCATCGTGCTTCCTCTTGAATGCGATCCTCGATGCTCCTCTTCCCCATCCCAAAATTCCTCAGGGTCATAAGTGAGAAGCGCCGAAGTTCCTTCCATTTTTTTCCATTGCTGAAAACGATTCCTACCGGAACAGGAAATGAAAACTAGAAGTGCTACCCAAGACAAGGAAGAAGACTGGCCTCTGACTGCTGCTTGGCGCCCTGACCTAGAAGCTTTTCCTATCTCATCCCATGACCCCTACCCAGCACACACCTTCATACATATGCGTGCACATACGTGTGAATGCACACTTACCAAGGCCATTATTCATTCTTTCGACAATTGGGAAGTCACCCCTTCCGGAAAACTCCTCTCCACGATCATCCAGAACTTCCTTCACTGCTTCATAGCCATGCACTACCACAGTGGGCTTCATGCCAAAATACAAAGTGAACACAGGGCCATAGACTTTGGAGAACTGGAAAGAAGAAAGAAAATGTATGGAGTAGGAGAAGAATCTAGACGAGCTAGGCTGCCACTAGCGTCTTACTCCCCACGTGTGTAGTTTGACAACCACAACTTCAAATTTAGTTGGATTCAGTACAGAGAAAGCTGTTTGTTGTCACTTCTAGGTGCAGCATGAGCCCGGTGTACCAGGAGATTACCAGGCCAATAGTGTGCAAACTGTCAGAACCTCGACACGCTGAAGAAACTTTCCCTGTGGGTTTCCAGATGAAGAGAGAGATGCTGAAAGAATCTCAAATTCATTTTAGTTTCCCGTGGGTGAAAATTCAAGCCTCGGATTTGAACCCTTCTCAGTAGATCTCTTCTACTTGAGCAACTGACTAGGGTCTGATTCAGTCCTGCAATAAATACTAGAAAGCTACCATTTTAAAACTCCCTAGGCAGGCAGTGGTGATGTATACCTTTAATCCCGGCACTTGGGAGGCAGAGGCAGGCAGAGCTCTGTGAGTTTAAGGCCAGCCTGGTCTACAAAGTGGGTGAGTTCCAGGACAGACCTCAAAGCTACAGAAAAACCCTGTCTTAAAAAAAAAAAAAAAAAAAAAAAAAAAAAAAAAAAACTAAATAAAAAAGTAAATAAATAAAAAATAAAACTCCCTAGATGAGTGTGGTGTTAGGTGGTTTGTAATCCTGACATCACTGACTTAGGGACAGATAACAATAGTGCCAGCACATGCAGTATCCCAAAGAAAGACCATCTCCTCCACGGTGCTCATTCATAGGTCAGAAGCAGCTTTGCACAAAGTCCAGAAATGCCAGTTTCCCCAGTGGACCTTACTAGTTCTATGTCATGATCAAATGTTTAATGTTGACTCAGATTTCCTTGGTATCAGACATAACTTGTTTCTTTGAATAAATTAAATTATTTTGGCTGATTTAAACACAAATAAACAACATGTACATAGACAATCTCCTGTAAATTCTCAAAACAATTCCATTACCTTTAATCGTGTGTAAAAAGTCATAGCTAAGGACCATGAAACAGAGAAAAAGTAGCTGTTCTCTGCTTTGTGGACTTTATCTTACAATGTAAGAATTTCTATTATGAACAAATATATTGTCTCATTTAATCATTTCTGACAATAACAAATCAAATATGATACTCCACAGGACACAATTGCCTTATAGTAACATAGTTGAACCATTTGCTCCAGAAATGTATTTATTTAACAGCTGAGATTAATTATTGTTTTCCAGCCACTGTGGAGCAGCAAGCTCACTTACGTTGGTTAAGGATTTGCTGATGTCCTTCACGTCTATCTGCAGGATGTTTCCAATAAACGGGAGAGGAGTGGGGCCAGGGGGGAGCTTCCCTCTCCCCGAGCTCTGTCTCCAGAGTGAGAGGAGAAGCAGGCAGGAGACAGTGAGCACCAGGACTGTGACCAGATCCATGGCAGCCTTCTCTTCTCAGGGAGACACCCGTGAGCTTGCAGTCCAGAGCTTTTATAATGCTCGCTGTGAACTCAACATGAGCTCCTGGGGCATAAGTGACCAATCAACAAGGAGCACTGTTATCTGTCTTCTGAGTGGACTCTGGCCTGTTGAAAAACACAGAAACTGCCCTTCACAATCCCGCTGCCCACCCCCTACCACCAAGCTGTAGTAACTAGTCTGGACTTGGATTTGGCCCAGGTACTGTTGTGCGTTTTTTATTGTTGCTGTTGTGCTTTTTTGTTTGGTGGGGGCATGTTTCAATACCCTAGGTAGTTCCAGTTGCACCCACCCTGAAGCCTGAACTGAGGCACAATGAAATAAATATGAGTATTCATGTACACATCTGGGTGTGAATGAATGTGTGTGCATACGCATGTGTGTGTAAAGGCCAGAAATTGACTTCTGGTGTCTTCTTCAATCACACCTTTTCTTTCTTCCTTCCTTCCTTTTTTTCTTTTTAGATCAGATTCTTCAGTGAACCTGGAGATCATTAACTCAGCCAGTAGTATAAGCTTCAGGGATCCTCTTATCACTACCTCCACCCAGCCCTGAGGTTATAGACGTGTTCTACAGAGCCTAGCTTTCGCATGGTTTTGAGGGAGCTTGCACAGTGGATACTTTACCAAATGAGTCATTTTCTTCAGGCAGAACCTGAAGTAAATTCTTCGTGCAAAACCATTCCAGCTTCTAGACTGGGAACCAGCTGGGAATTTAGGAGAGAATCCATGTACTATCCCTTGTCTATAAAATACTATTTAGGTAGTGATGCTTCTCAAACTGAAAGTCTTATCCAAGATTTCAGCATGCTGTGCCAACTTGAGAGTTGCCTAAAGAGAAAATGCCTATCATAATTCAAATATCCTTGATTTGGGGGGTCCTTTCCCCCATGTGTACTATCCTAGGCTGTCCACAAATCCAATATCCTACTGCCTCTGCCTCCTGTGTGCCCCACCATTTGGAAAATGTGCACATTTTAACTGACACAACACGTACCAAGTAATGAGCTAAGTAAATGTATGCATATTTTACCATTAAATGCCCTTTTAAAAATGCTTAGAGCAGGAATTTTTATTTCCAATTGTTTTTTAATGGATAAAGGAAGTCTGGGAGCATAGCAGACCTACTGATCTTTCCTTCATACATGGGATAACTCAGATTTGAGATGAGATCTGTCGGCCATTGTTGTGTCCTATGGCTTACTCTGAGGCTATTCAGAGGACAGAATAAGAACCACCCCTAACCTCTAATTATCCTGAATGTACAGCATCCTGATTTGGTTCCTAAAACAACAGACGTCACACTAAATAGAAACTCTTATTTGACTCATATGTGCTCAGGGAAAAAACAAAAACTGAACAAGTCTCTCCTCTGCAGAGCTGAAGAAGGGAGGGTTATGCAATGTTCTCCTAGTTATCTTTGAAGAGATTTTGACAGTTTAGTTCCCAGAGTTTTCACACCGACCATATTCCCTTGGATTCTCTCAATTACCTTTGCTTAAGGTAAAACTCTTGTTTTTATCCAGTGCTGAGGCAGCTGGGCCTTAGAGACTCACACAGACTATGGGCGGTAGATGCCCTGCACTTTGCAACCTTCTTCCCAGGCTTCAGTTCAGCTGGGTTCAACCATGAACCATGACTCAACATTCCATGACTCAGGCTGTGACTTTCACATCAACATGAGTTTAGTTAATAATTACAGCTCCTGTGTGTTAAAATGGGCGTCGAAAGATTAGTATACAGCATTTATTGCTTGAGTGAATGCAGGGTATGGTGAATTCTTTATCCAAGGCAAAGAGAGGCAGCCATATCCAATGTGATTCACATCGCCCTATAACCTAATAGCTGCAAAGCACAGACAGTCCTCTTTAGAGCAATCATGTTTTTCTTACATCCGTCCTTACCACAAGCCTGTACTATGTGGTTTGGACATTGAGCCTCTATAACTGTGAGCTAAAAGAAATTCTCTTTTTTTCCTAAGTAGCTGTTCTGTTTTCATTTCTGAGGCTGTGATAACATACCCTGGCCAAAAGCATCATCTTAAGAGAGAGGGGATTTGTTTCAGCATACAGTTCCAGCTTACAGCTTATCCTAGTGGGTAAGTCAAGACAGGAACTTCAAACAGCTAGTCACATTCAGAGTCAAGAGCAGAGAGAGACGATGCACACACTCACTTGTGTGTATTCAGCTGGTCATACTACACTAGCAGTCAAGAGCAGAGAGCAATGATGCACACACTTGTGCATACTCACCACCATCTCTCCACTCTTACATGGTACAGAAACCCTGCCTTAGGATGGTGCCAGCCACAGGGGATTGGGTCTTCCTACATCAGTTAACTCAGTTTAAAACAGTCCCCTCACAGACACGTCCACAGGCCGACCCCATGGACACAATCCCTCACTGAGACTCTGTTCCCAAATGATCCTAAGTTGTATCAAGTTAACAGAGCTAACCCCCACAACAGCCTATATCAGGTAGTTCCTCTTAGTAATGAAAAAGAAATATTAATTCACTTTATACTTATTCCACAATTTTTCTGTGATATTATTACTGACACTCATATATATAAATCTATTTTGAATACTGTTAATATATACTTCCTATGCATTTTTGATATTATAAGTAGCATATGTGTTTAGCCTGTACTTATTAGTAAAATTGTTAAATATGTATGCACTCACTCTAAGTAAATTTTTTCAAAGAATAATTCAAATGTTTGTCCTGATTTATGACTGTACTGTGAATACCAGTTATCACAATTTATTAATGCATGTAGTACAATATTTTAATTATTATTTCAACTATTCTGACAAAATATATCTCACTGAAGTTTTGTGAATTTTTTTAGTGATTTATTTATTTTAATAGCATTTGTGTTTTGCTCACATGTATATCTGTACGAGCTTGTCAAATCTCCTGGAACTAGAGTTACAGACAGTTGTGAGTTGCCGTATGTGTGATGGGAACTGAACCCAGATCCTCTGGAAAAGCTGCAGTGTTTTTAACCACTGAGCCATCTCTCCAACCCTTCAATGAAGTTTTCATTTACATTACCAAATAATATTGATGCTAAGCACATTTTCAAATGTCCTTCACCAATATCAACTCTTCTTATGAAAGACTATTTAATGTATAAATATAAGCTTTACTTTTTAATAGTAATAAGTATACTAATAAATGCTCAGTATATAGAGAGAATTATTATGTTCAAAACCATGGAAAGCAAGCTACCAACTTATTTCTAAAAAAAATTATAATATTGTATTGTATATTTCTTAAAACTAAGGTGTTTTCCTACATAACTTTAGTGAAATCAACATGAATAGGAAATAATTTTGGCAATTCCTCATTCTTATTGGTGTTCTACCAGTAGATCCCAAAGATATTTATCACATCCCACTGAAAACTCAGTTCAGAATCCATTATCATGTTACAAAGATTGTCACATACATGAGTTATAGCAATCTTTCCATAACTTCTATGACTTCGACATTCACTAACGGAATGTTCCCAGAGTTTACAAAATGCCCTTTGATTTGAGTTTATTTGATGTTTCTAAGTAATCAAATTGATTTTGAATATCTCTGGTAGAAAGGTCACAAAAATGAGTTCTTTGTTTTTATAGATGACAAGCAATTTAGACCTATTTCGTTATAAATAATGGCTTCCATAGTGCTGGAAGGCGCTGTGTACACTTCTAAAGGGGAAAAGGAATCGACAGTCTTATCCAACTGGGACCCCTACAAGACACAGTGACAATCAGTCTGACAAGACATATCCAGTGGAGCAATAGTGGTACAAATATCATGAGAGTAATGACTTTCTGCTCAGATCCACCACCTGAAACCCTAATATTTGGAGAAGAACCTGTAGCTAGACATGACATAGATATAGGGGAGAATCCACTATTATTATGCTAAGCAGATATAGAATTAAACTGACTCTTTTATATATTCTTTTTTGTTATTAATTAATCAATTCATATTGTTTTCTGAACCCAATCACAGTTTCCCACCCTCCACCCCCACCTACTCCCTCTTCCTTCCCTTCAGAAAAGTGACCTGATTCCTGTTGTTCCCATGCCCACACTCCCACCAGACCCTTCTTCCCATCCATCTATGATGTCTATTTTCCTTTATATGAGATTCATGTGTTCCCCATTGAGCCTTCCTTGTTACTTAGCTTCTTTGGGTTTGTGGAATATAGCATGGTTATCCTTTGCTTTAGACCTAATATCCTCTTATTAGTGAGCACATACCATGTGTGTCTCGATGGGGCTGAGTTACCTTTCAGGATGATCTTTTCTAGTTCCATCCATTTGCTGGCAAATTTCATGATGTCATTGTTTTTTTTTTAATTTTTTATTGAGAAAAAGAAAAAAAAGTTTCTGTCTCTTCCCAGCCTCCCATTTCCCCCACACACACATACAACTCTTCTCTCCTCCCCTGACTCCTCTTTCTCTCCCTCTCCAGTCCAAAGAGCAGTCAGGGTTCCCTGCCCTGTGGAAAGTCCAAGGTCTTCCCCCCTCCGTCCATGTCTAGGAAGGTGAATATCCAAACTGGCTAGGCTCTCACAAAGCCAGAACATGAAGTAGGATCTAAACCCAGTGCCATTGTCCTTGGCTTCTCATCAGCCCTCATTGTTCGCCATGTTCAGAGAGTCCGGTTTTATCCCATGCTTTTTCAGTCACAGTCCAGCTGGCCTTGGTGAGCTCCCAATAGATCAGCCCCACTGTCTCAGTGGGTGGATGCACCCCTCGTGGTCCTGACATCCTTGCTCATATTCTCCCTCCTTCTGCTCCTCATTGGGACCTTGGGAGCTCAGTCCGATGCTCCAGTGTGGGTCCCTCTCTCTATCTCCATCCATCGCCAGATGAAGGTTCTGTGGTGATATGCAAGATATTTGTCAGTATTGCTATAGGATAGGGTCATTTCAGGTTCCCTATCCTCAGCTGCCCAAGGAACTAACTGGGGACATCGCCTTGGGCTCCTGCGAGCCACTCTAGGTTCAAGTCTCTTGCCAACCCTAAGGTGGCTCCCTTAACTAAGATTTGTGCTTCCCTGCTCCCCTATCCAACCTTCCTTTATCCCAATCATCCTGTTTCCCCAAGTTCCCCCCTCCTCCCCTTCTCACTTTTCTCTCCCCATCTCCCCTTACCCCCATCCCACCCCACCCACAAGATCCCAATTTTTTCCCTGGCAATTTTGTCTACTTCCCATAGCCAGGAGGATAACTATATGTTTTTCATTGGGTTCACCTTCTTATTTAGCTTCTTTAGGATCACCAATTATAGACTCCGTGACCTTTATTTATGGCTAGAATCCAATTATGAGTGAGTACATCCCATGTTCATCTTTTTGGGTCTGGGTTACCTCTCTCAGGATAGTGTTTTCTATTTCCATCCATTTGCATGCAAAATTCGAGAAGTCATTGTTTTTTACCGCTGCGTAGTATTCTAATGTGTATATATTCCACACTTTCTTCATCCATTCTTCCATTAGAGGACATCTAGGTTGTTTCCAGGTTCTGGCTATTACAAATAATACTGCTATGAACATAGTTGAGCATATACTTTTGTTGTATGATAGGGCATCTTTTGGGTATATTCCCAAGAGTGGTATTGCTGGGTCCAGGGGTAGGTTGATCCCAAATTTCCTGAGAAATCGCCACACTGATTTCCAAAGTGGTTGCACATGTTTTCATTCCCACCAGCAATGGATGAGTGTGCCCCTTACTCCACAACCTCTCCAGCAAAGGTTATCATTGGTGTTTTTGATTTTAGCCATTCTGACAGGTGTAAGATGATATCTCAAAGTTGTTTTGATTTGCATTTCCCTGATCGCTAAGGAGGTTGAGCATGACCTTAGGTGTCTTTTGGCCATTTGAACTTCTTCTGTTGAGAATTCTCTGTTCAGTTCAGTGCCCCATTTTTTAATTGGGTTAATTAGCATTTTAAAGTCTAGTTTCTTGAATTCTCTATATATTTTGGAGATCAGACCTTTGTCTGTTGCGGGGTTGGTGAAGATCTTCTCCCAGTCAGTAGGTTGCCTTTTTGTCTTAGTGACAGTGTCCTTTGCTTTACAGAAGCTTCTCATTTTTAGTAGGTCCCATTTATTCAATGTTGCCCTTAATGTCTGTGCTGCTGGGATTATACATAGGAAGCGATCGCCTGTGCCCATCTGTTGTAGGGTACTTCCCACTCTCTCTTCTATCAGGTTCAGTGTGTTTGGACTGATATTGAGGTCTTTGATCCATTTGGACTTGAGTTTTGTGCATGGTGATAGATATGGGTCTATTTTCATTCTTCTACAGGTTGACATCCAGTTGTGCCAGCACCATTTGTTGAAGATGCTTTCCTTTTTCCATTGTATACTTTTAGCTCCTTTGTCGAAAATGAGGTGTTCATAGGTTTGTGGGTTAAAATCCAGGTCTTCTATACGATTCCATTGGTCGATTTCTGGTAATGCCTCCAGAAGATCCTTTATTGTATAAGATTGTTTTGGCTATCCTGGGTTTTTTGTTTTTCCATATAAAGTTGATTATTGTCCTCTCAAGATCTGTGAAGAATTTTGATGGGACCTTGATTGGGATTGCATTGAATATATAAATTGCCTTTGGTAGAATTGCCATTTTTACTATGTTGATCCTCCCAATCCAAGAGCAAGGGAGGTCCTTCCATTTTCTGGTATCCTCTTCAATTTCTTTCTTCAATGCCTTAAAGTTCTTGTCAAATAGATCTTTCACTTCCTTGGTTAGAGTTACCCCAAGATATTTTATGCTGTTTGTGGCTATCGTGAAAGGTGAAGCTTCTCTGATTTCCCTCTCTGCTTCCATATCCTTTGTGTATAAGAGGGCTACAGATTTTTGGAGTTGATCTTGTATCCTGCCACATTACTAAAGGTGTTTATCCGCTGTAGGAGTTTTGGAAATCAGCCCTGTGTCAGATATAGGGTTGATGAGGATCTTTTTCTATTCTGTAGGCTGTCATTTTGTTGTTTTGACAGTGTTCTTTGCCTTTCAGTTTTATGAGGTCCCATTTATTAATTGTTGATCTTAGTGACAGTATGATTGGAGTTCTGTTCAAAGAAGTTGTCTCTTATGCCGACGTCTTCAAGTATAATATCCACTTTCTCTTATATAAGATTTTCTGTATCTGGTTTTATGTTGAAGTTTTTGATCCAATTGGATTTGACTTTTGTACAGGGTGACAGATATAGATCTATGTTCTTCAACATGGTGACCTCCAGTTAAACCATCACCATTTGTTGAAGATACTTTCTTTTTTCCAGTGTGTTTCTGGCTTCTTTATCAAAAAACATGTGTCCATAGTTATGTGGATTTACATCTGGATCTTCAATTCAATTCCATTGATCAACCCATATGTTTTATGCCAATACTATGCAGTTTTTATTACTTCGGCTCTATAGTACACCTTGAAATCAGGGATAGTGATACTTCCAGAAGTTTCTTTATTGTACAAGATTGTTTTAGCTAACTTTTGGGTTTTTTAATTTCCATATGAAGTTGAGTATTATTCTTTGAAGCTCTGTAAAGAATTGTGTTAGAATTTTGATGGGAATTGCATTGAGTCTATAGATTGTTTTTGTTAAAAATAACCATTTTAATATGTTAATCCTACCAACCATGAGCACGGGAGATCCCTCGATCTCCTGATATATTCTTCAATTTCTTTTCACAAAGACTTGAAACTCTGGTGATACATGTCTTTCACTTGCTTGGTTAGAGTTACACTAAGATATTTTATATTATTGTGGCTCTTGTGAAGGATGCTGTTTCCATAATTTATTTCTATTATATCTCATTTACTATTTGTATATACAAGGACTACTGGTTTTTTTTAGTTTATTTTGTATCTAGCCACTTAAAGTGTACATCATCTATAGAAAAGTTTCTTGATATAACTTTGCAGTATCTTATCATATCATCTGAAAATAGTGATATTTTGACTTCTTCCTTTCTAATTTGTATCCCCTTGATCTCCTTTGGTTGTCTTATTGTTCTAGCTAAAACTTCAACACTATATTGAATAAATATGTAGAGAGTGGACAGCCTTGTCTTGTCCCTGATTTAAGTGGAATTGCTTTAAATTTCTCTCCAAGACTTTTATCATGAAGAGGTATAGAATTTTGTTAAAGGCATCTAATGAGATGATTATGTGGTTTATCCTTTCAGTTTGTTTATATGATAAGTTACACTGACAGTTTTTCATATATTCAATCATCCCTGCATCGCTGGGATGAAGCCTATTTGGTCATGGTGGATGTTCTTTTTATGTGTTCTTGGATTTGGTTTGTGAACTTTGGAAGTTGCTTACAATGCACTTCCTGTTTACTTAGGTAATATTATAATCCTTTTGGGATCTTTGATAGAGTTGAAGACTAGACAGTTATAATTATAGTTTTCCTTAGTTATGATTAATTAGATATAAAACTTTAGATTCACAAAGGTAGGATAAATAATAGATTTTCCTTAATTTGCCAAATGTGAATAGACTAAATATTGTAACTATAATTCTTGCTTAATAACTGTTACATATATGTAATTTTACTATGTTAAAGTTAATGCTTTCTTTTTTAATTAGACAGAAAAGGGGAGATGATGTGGGATGTCCTTTTGTACATGTGTTGCTTTTATTGGTTGATGAATAAAGCCATTTTGGCCAATGTCTTAGCAGAGTAAAGTTGGGGGAAATCCAAACAGAGATATAAAGAAAGAGTAAACAAAGATGCCATGTAGCTGCTGAAGGAGAAAGATGCCAGAACATTACTGGTAATACACAGCCTCGTGGCAATATATAGATTAATAGAAATAGACTAATTTGAGATGTAAGAGCTAGCTGTGAATATGCCTGAGACATTGGCCAAACCGTATTATAATTAACAGAGTTTCTATGTGATTATTTGAGTCTGGGAAGCCAGGAAATAAAAGTGCAGTCTCTGTCTACACCTGTTTTATAACATAGGTTCTGGGTATCGAATATGATTCTTCATGCTTCCACAGCTTCCATACTTTATCAATTGAACCATCTCCTTAGACAAACAAGTAGAACATTGAATTGACAAGACAGATACATTAATTGCTATTTAACTCTAAGTTGGAAACAGAGAGCAAAAACAATACTTACTATCCCTACTTTGTATTCACAGTAAACACCAAAGCAGGGGCATTCACTCTAATAACTAATATTTACTCTCCCTGTGACTGATACTCTAAGTTATTCCCAATACCAGAAACTGTTCTTGGGTTTGGTTTTTCTTGTCCAAATCCAAATGTCTAGTAACTGCCAAGAAAGTATTTCTGTCCTTTTCTTCTTGGCCCCTTTCTTTGTAAATCTTTATGAGAACAAATATGGCCTCTTGAAACTTTATTTTCTTTACTTCTTCCTTGCATTATGCTCAAATAAAAGAGTGTCTGAGAACCACCCCAGAAATTAGTTTTTATTCAGCACATGCAGGGGACAGATGGCTCTGGATTGTCATAAAGATTTTACTGTTTTACAATAAAACTCATATTATCAATAGTTAACTGAATCATGAATATGAATGCTCACTACATAAGTATTGCAGGGAAGTGCCATGTAATATAGGAGATGAAAGCATTGATCTGTGTATTGACCCAGAGAACTCTGCTTACTGAGCCTCACTGGATCTCAAGGGAATGGGGAAATGTGAGAGAAAACAACTATATTACCAGGAGTGAAATAAACCGTACCCTGCGGAAGTTTCACGTTGACAGCATAAGGAGGCTGCCCTTTACACGGGAATAAAACAAGCCTGGTATGAAGGGGGCACATGACCAAATCCGCTGGTAATTGGTGTGGTATCAATATCCTTTACATCAATCAGAGGCTTCAGGTTAAAATTCTGTAAAATGGTAGTGAAGAACAAAAAGAGCTCCATGCGAGCCAGGCCTTCTCCTGCACACATCCGCTTTCCTGAAGACAGCAAAAACAGATTTGTTACTGAATTTCTGTGCTGTGAATTGACATGAAGAGTATGAAGTAAATAGCCAATGAGTTGTTAGGTGTGTGGATAGAAGACACACACCACATTCGCAGCTCCAGACACAGCTCCCTTCACCCATCTCTGACACCGTGAAGTTGAAAACTTCAACTTCCACCTTTGACTGAGCAATGCTCTGATGCTTCCCCAAGGAACTATAACCTTTCCTCTTTATGTTCCTTGCGATCTCAATAAGATCATCTCCTCTGTGGGTTTCCTCATCATATGCATAATTCCATATAGCTGGGATTGCTTGAATCCCATGCTGTCTTATCTCTTGTCTCCCTACCAAAATGAGTTTCTTAAGAAAAAGGGCTCTGTATACACATCTCAATTTACACACTTTCAAGACCAACCTAAGAATCAAACCCTATAGCAAAAGGTAAAAGCGAATCCATGCCCAAGACTCAGCACACATAATGGAGCATTGAGATTAAACATCCAAGGTGAAGGATCATAAGTAAAGTAAACTCTAAGGGTGTGAGAGTCACTGTGGAGTATCCTTCCTCATGCCCAAGGTCTTTATCTGCCTGCATTTACTCAACAGGTTCTGACTTCCTGCATCTACAGAAAATGTCTGTCCCCCTGTACTTCATTTCCTCTGTACAGTTCCCTGCCTCCTCTTCTTTTCCTTCCTTCCGCCCTGTGAGTCAGCCAATTTTCCTCTGTGGGTATAAAAGCAAGATCTAAGTACCTTCCCCTCTGACGCCTCTCACAACACTAGTCCAGCTGGATTACATTGCCTTGTTGACTCACCTGCTTCCTTCACTCAGGAGTGAGTCTCTTTCAGAGCATGAGTGTGTTCTATTCTCTAGGGCACTTGCGTTCCCAGAGTGAAGGATGCCACAGAGGAGATACTCAAAATGTGGACTTAGATATCCCTCTCATGGCAGATGAGGAAAAGTCTAAATGATATCAGCTTCCAAGAGAAGCTTTGGGGAAGCTGGGGGTTATATCTAGTGGCCAAGTTCGATCAATAAATACACTTTGCTTTCTTAACTTGGATAAAACTATGCTAGACTCTGCAATGTTCACTGATATGTCCCAATAAGGAGGAATTATTATGTGTAGAGAAAATACACAGTAATTAAAGTTGTGCTCTTTATAACATACAAAGAGCAAATCTACCAGTCCCGGCGAAGTCACTATGGACTTTGCACCTGGCCCTAAAATTCCATTATGTCCTCCAAAGTACAAACGGAAGTGAATTTCTGTTACCTGTTGAGAAAGGCACAAAGTAATCGCTCTTCTTAAAGTTGCCACTCTCGTCCAGAAAGTGACCAGGGTCAAACTTCTCTGGATTAGGAAATTCTTTGTCATCATACAGCACGGATGTCAGTGATGTTATTACGGTGGTACCCTGAAAATAACCAACAGACATAATGAAATTTAGATGGGAAAAAGTGACGGAACTCATCTAGATCAATCTGTTTAATTTATGGATAAGATACTGTGTCCAAAACAGAGCAGTGACATTTACACACAGACCAAAGAAGAAGAGAGATGAGTTGACATTAGTCCCCGGTTAGGGGTGAACTTCATGCCCACCCCCCCCCATGTTCTGGCTTAAGTGTTTATAGGTCTCACACATGCCATCACAACTGCTGTGAGTTCATAGGTGTAACTGCCTACTTATGGCCAGAAAACACTGTTTCTTTGTAGTTATCTACTACCTTTGGTTCTTACAACCTTTCTGCCCTCTCTTCTAAAATTGTCCTTTAGCCTTGAAAGGAAGAGGTGATAGAGATATCCCATTTGTGACAGGGCATTCTGAGATCTCTTGATATTACTAAAAAATATAATCAAACTGTGTGGGGGATAATATTAGTATATTGATAATTTCTCCAGTGTGAGGGTGTTTATCAATTTGTAGCAGAAAGTCTTCAGTCTTGGAAGATACACATTACAGTATTTAGGTTGAAGTGTGATAGATTTAATAGACTAACATATAGTTCTAAACACATCTTTATACCCTCTATGCACATATTGTACAAAAACACAGTCTTATATCCACTTAAGTGTTAACTGAGTATATCTACTCTCCTAGTTACTCCAGCTATCAACTTCCGCAGCCCAGAGTTATAAGAGGAAACTTGAACTGAGGTATGTCTGTGGGGCACTATCTTGATTGATGATTGACATGAAAGGGCCCAGCCCACTGTGAGTGGTGTCATAAAACTGAACCTGGGTTATATAATAAAGCTTTCTGGACAACAGCAAGGGAAAGCGCGCCAGTAAGCAGCATTCTTTCATGGCTTCTGCTTCAAGTTCCTGCCCTGCCAGACTGATTGCCCTGCTAGTTTTCCTGACCTGACTTTCCTCAGTGATGGACTATGACCTATAAGATTACTCTTTCCTCCCTAAGTTGCCTTTAGACATAGTGCTTATCACGGCAACAAAAAATCAAGCTAGTAATGTTTAATGAAAAGTTAGAAACTCCATGTTTCTAAGCTTATGAAATTTAAGAGCCATGCCTTTCTTTTAAAACACTTCTGCATATTACTACTTTAAATATCCCCATATATTTGCAACCATAGTAGAAACCAATGTGTGAATGGAAACGTCACCAACACTAAGTGGCAGAGAGAACCCAGCTTACCTTGGGGATGAGGTAGTTTCTGAATTTAACATCACAAGTCACTGAATGAGGCAGGTTCGTGGGGATGAGGTCAATATACCTCTGGATCTCATGCACTACAGCATCGGTATAGGGCATGTGGCTCCTGTCCTGCATGCAGGGGCTTCTGTTTCTGCCAACCACACGCTCTATCTCTTCCTGAACTTTAGCTGGTAAGACAGGGTGGGAAATGAAGTAATGGGAGAAAAGTGGTACAACTGCCACAGCAAGTCAGTGCTCCATAGAGTACAATGAAGGGGCCTCAACAGCATCACAGGCCCTAAGCACATCTAGACTTGTAATACCACAGTACACTGTAACTACCTAAAACCCGGGCATTCATTAAGTAGATATGCTTCTACATATTATCATACAGGATAATCAATGCACATAAGAATGCTTAAACACTTCACTATATACATAGATATCTTACAAGAAGCTACTATCCCAGTAAGTTCAAAAACCAGAAAATAAGAATTAGTGTCATATGAAATTAACATATGGTAGGAGAACCTGACAGATAGGGGTGGAAGTGCCACGTGTGCACACATACACACCTGTTTATCTGCAAATTCCCAGTGGTTCTCTGTCTTTCCTTCGTATCCCAAAAGCACTCACTATAAACATTCTTTGTTTTCTTATTTATTTATTTACTTATTTATTTATTTATTTTGTATACAATGTTCTGTCTGAGTCCATGCCATAAGAGGGCACCAGATCTCATTATAGATGGTTGTGAGCCACCATGTGGTTGCTAGGAATTGAACTCAGGACCTCTGGAAGAACAGCCAGTGCTCTGAGCCATTTCTCTAGTCCTTCAAAATATTCTTTAAGTGTCTTAGGCAATTTATGTTCACATTCAAATTTCTATTTTTTACTGTACCATTTACAAGCAATTTCCTTTTAAAAGAGATGAGGAATCAGATATTTATCACCATCTCATACAAAATAGATAACAGACTCTCTTTCTTTCTTCCTTTCTCCCTCTCTCTCTCTCTCTCTCTCACACACACACACACACACACACACACACACACTTCCACACTTCTCTCTCCTGCAGTACACTTATGACTTTTATTATATATGCACTAATTCTTATATAATCAGTGTGCCTTCATGAATATTCTCACAGGTAAGGGAGCTGTGGTTGTGCTATATGCATTATATACTCTTGAGCATAAAAGAGCCTATTTAAATTCCTAACACTGGATGCTAACTTTCAATTATTACAAATGTTTAAATATGTTTTGAACCCTAGAAATTATTTTTATTTATTAGAGTTCATTAAATTGTCACCCCTGTCTCTCCTCTAAGACTCCTCATGCACACACAATGTAGTGTCCATCCTGAAGCCAGAATGTGAAGCGTTGTTATGTTGCTATGAGGAATCCCGGCACCGACCCTGAATCCCTCTCCCACATGTGTCGGCCACCACTGTCACATGTGTCAGAACTGATGTGATCCCATCCAACAAGGCTGCTCAACTGAGCTAGCAAATGGCAGTGAGACACTCTCCAGCCTCCAAAACTGTGAGCTAAATAGAATTTCTTCAGAAAATATCTAGTCTCCATTATTTCATATATTGAAAGAAAATACTCTATGACACATGCCATACCCTTCTATCCTTCAGGAAACCAATGTACCAACCTACACCAGTTGGTGACACATATGCCTTGCTACAGGCACCTCCCATCAAAGGCAGACACCTTATCAGAGTAAGGTCTCTAAAATCAGAGCTTCTGCTACTGTTCTTGATGTCTTGTTTCTCTCAGCCACTCTCTCCTATTATGAAAACCTATTCTTATTTCTTCCTCATATGTACATGTTACAGCTAGAAACAGAGCAATTTCAATAATGGTGTTTCTCTAAGAGGTTATGGGTTTCTCTGGTCCCCTGTCTACAGTCATACCTGTGACATCCGTGTGCTTCATCAGTAGCAGGAGTCCATACCTCAAAGTGGTACTTGTTGTTTCTGTTCCGGCTCCAAACATGTCAGTTACAGTCGCCACCAAGTTTTCTATGGTAAACTCAGACTTTGGATTGTGCTTTTCCTAGGATTTATGTGGATATTATTTTGGTTTGCTGGCATACTTAATCGTAGTGAATCAAAATTAACTCAGGTTGTTCTTAAGATAAGAAACAAACAATGACAAGTCTAATAGTAAAGCTACAATACCTAGACAGGATAGCAGAAAATGTGATTAGTTTGCCCACTCTTTATTTCTCATTCTCCAAATGGGTAAAATTTTCAATGTTCTCATCACAAAGAAATGATACCTAAGTGAGGTAATGGATATGCAAATTGGCCTGATTTGATGATTTAATTATATACATGTATGTATATAGATCAAGGAACCACATTGTACCCAAATACATATTATATGCTTAAAGCAATGTAGTTAGTTTTCCACAACTTTTTTGACAACACACCAAGAAAAAAACAACTTATAAGAAGAAAGATTCACTGCTGTTCATGGTTCAGTTGTTTTGTCTTTGGCACTACTTGGCCTGAGACGCTGGGCATACTGGGAGACGGAACATAAGGGCAGAGAGAAATACAGTAGAACAAAGCTGCTCAGCTCTCATGGCTAGGAAGCAAAGAGAAGAGACAAGGGCATCAAACCGAGGAAACAGTTCAATGACCTAACTTCCTCCAACTAGGCAGCACCACCTAAAGCAGTGGTTCTCAACCTGTGGGTCACAATTCCTTTGAAGAGCTTATATCTTCAAAAATATTTACATTAAGGTTCATAACAGTGGGGCTGAAGAGATGGCTCAGTGGTTACGAGTACCGACTGCTCTTCCAGAGGACCTGAGTTCAATTCCTAGCACCCACATGGAGGCTCACAACTGTAACTCCAGTTCCAGGGGACCTGACACCCTTAGCAAAACACCAATAAAATTAAAATAAATAATTTTTTAAAAAGATTTATAGCAGTAGCATGTTTACAGCTATGAAGTGGCGATGAAAATAATTATATGGCTGGTGGTCATTGCAACATGAGAACTGTATTAAGGGGCTGCAGCATTAGGACGGTTGAGAGCCACCTTCAGAAGGTTCTGTTACCTTCCATAAGCATCTTCATCTGGGAAGCAGGTCTCTAGCACACGGCTCTTGGATTTACAGAAGTAGAGACAGGTGTGGAAGAGTAGCCTCAGAGAATAAAGGAGCATAACGTTGCCGATTAGGGCCACTGGGAGGCTGGGCCCACCACCTCAGGCCACTCTCTGCCTGGCCTCACCACCAAGGAGGGGGTCCTCAGGGTTGCAAACCTGGGGTATCTAAGGGGCTTCAGGAACCGAGGGCAGGGTGATGTTCAGAGGCCTGGAGCTTGGGCAGGTCCTACGCTCAGACACGCAGTCCAACCACACGGTCACCATGACTCTGAGCAACAAGATATCCAAGATGAAGAACAGTTCAGCTCCTGGACTGTCTCTTCAAAAGATTTCTGAGGTCCATGCTGCCCCCCAAAACCATTTGGATATCTATGATCCAAGCAGCCACTGTAAACCATGCTGATGTCCACAATCCCTGCTGCTGCCTGCTGCTCTGAGCGAGTTAGCTTTTGCAGTGGTATCAATGTCTGCAGACTCATAAGTGAGAATAAGAGACTGTGACGGCTTCTGTGACAACCTCCCCCCTCCATCCCTTCACCCCTAAAAACAGAAATAGTCCAGAGAGGAAGCTATTGAAGAGAGCCCTTTAAAATTGTGATAGAGATGTTGAAGCATAGCTCTTCACACTTGATGGCTTCTGATGGAGGAGGCTCATCTGTCTTATCTGTTGCTATTATTGGTTAATTAATAAAGAAGCTGCTTGGCCTTTGATAGGCCAGCCCTTAGGTGGGTGGAGTAGACAGACAGAATGCTGGGAGAAAGAAGCCGAGTCAGGTAGTCGCCATGATTCTCCCACCCGACACAGATGCAGGTTAAGATCTTTCCTGGTAAGCCACACCTCGTGGGGCTACACAGATTATTAGAAATGGGTTAATCGGGATGTGAGAGTTAGCCAATAAGAGGCTAAAACTAATGGGCCAGGCAGTGTTCAAAAGAATACAGTTTCTGTGTAATTATTTCAGGGGTAAAGCTAGCTGGTTGGCAGGAAGCGCCCCGCCGCTCCTACTACAGGCTTCTACTGGAGCAGGGAGGACTCAGTTTTCTTTAAGGGTCTGGGCACTGGGAGTTTGACCATGCTCCACTGAGCACGATTGGACTTGGTGATTTGTTTGCTTTTTTTATTTTTTTTTCTGGTGCAGAGGCACAAGAGTGGAAGGGTGAACCTGGGAGGAATGGGAAGTGAGTGTGATCTGGGAGCATTGTATGAAAATCCCAAATAATTAATAAAAATGTTATGTTAGGGAAAAAAATCAGAATGTCAGTTTGGTGAAAGGAACTGATAAATTTGCATTCATGAGTGAGCTTTACTGAGAGGGCCTATCAGCTGGTTGCTGACGCTTCATGCAGGTCCAAAGAGCAACACAGTTTATGGAATTCACCTCAGTTCACGGAGGTGAAGTCATTGCGTTACAGAGACCTAAGAGTTCAGCCTAACCCAGGCTAACTGTGCAGTCTTCACAGCATTATACAAGCCCATCTCCATGATAATAACAACTCTCCCCTACCACCAGACAAGGTGTAGATCAAGAGTAATTTGTTTCTTCCTACCATCAGTTTCTCCTAATTATTTAGCTTTTTCTGCTCTTTGCCTCACCTCAGTTCAAGGAGTACACTTATACATACACATGCTATTATTATATCTATATTATGCTTCTCACCCAGTTTCTGAACTCCTCCACCATTATTCTTTGATATATATGTAACATTTTATTAAATTTTTGAAAATTTTATTCAGTCATATAATGTGCTTTGATCTTATTCACCCCCTCTCTTCCTCCTAATTCCTTCCAGATCTGACTCCCATCTCTCTGTCCCCTCTCAACTTCCTGTCTTCTTTTTATTGTTGTTTTTCTATAACCCATGGAATACAATTTGTGCTGGCCAAATACACATGGGTGCATGCTGGGCTTTACCAGGGATCACATCCTTAAAGGAAGCCAACTCCATCTTTCTCAGAAGCTATCAATAAGTCTTCAGCCAAGAGTGTGGACTGGACTGCTCTTATAGAGATCTTGTGTGGGTGCTCACAGTAGCTGTGAGATAATGAGTGCATCAATCCTGTCCTGTCCTGAAATTTTGTTTTGGTCCAAGCCTCCCTGATCTCTGGCCTTTAGAATCTTTCCACCTCACTTCTACAATGGTTCCTGAACTTTCCCTACCATGATTCTAATTGCACATATCAATATTTTTCTCTCGGTTAAACTTATCGAAACACAGACTGGGTCTTACTACTGAACATTCCCACATAGCTCCTGCTATTTGCAGAATCTATGGCATCAACTAAACCAAAGCCTATAGGACTCTGATAATATAAGATGGACACCGAGGGTTTATTTTTGAATCTACACTTCTATAATCCAGACTTGTATCAAGCTAAAGTGCACACAGATGATAAATCTCAGTGTTCCTCTTCAGTATCAGTGCTCATCATATAGATCAGTCTGTGGAGTTCACAAGAAATTTACCCTAAGTGTTATCTGTGTTAGACTCTAGTTCAGGATCATATATACAGTATCAAAGCTTCCCACACCAGTAGGTAGGTTTGTAGAGTGCTTGAAAACATTTCCACATCCTTATTTGGACAGAATTATTTCCAGCTATGTGGTAGCCCACCAGTGATTCAGTTTCCATCTGGAGTCCATTCTGACTTATAAGTCATTTCAGTTCAAGCTTGCTTGCTCCAGTCTCCTTAAGGGCTGTGAGAATGTTCTGATTAAGTCCATGGGAAAGAGCACTTTGCCCATGAGAAAGAACATACTGCCTAGTAGAATTCATACTGCTGACACCAAGCCTAAGGCACATACATCAAGATAGAAATTGAAACTGCTTGCAAGCAGCAGGCACATGATAGATAGGAAATTGCTTGCACAAGGACAGTAATAGCCTTGTGGTTTTAGATACTGTCTGTCTATGTCATTCTTTGTTCTGCTTTTGTTTATAAGAAGGCTTTGAAATAAACCCTGGGCTGTTTGGTATTAACCAATAGACCTCCAAATCTTTCCTGTGTCTCTGTCTAAGTTTCCTCAATCCTCACAACAGCTTCCAGGTACCCTAATTGACTCATCGGCAGACTCCGACACAGCTGTGTTCAACTATGGTTCCCTACCCCATCTCTTTACCTTATCATTATGCCCATGTGAATCCTCTCCCCTGTTCCTCATTGAAAATCTGTACCAACCCTCAGGTCATTCAGGAAATGTGCCCAGCAAGCTTCTTCTCATTCTCGTAAGTGCTTTCTTCCCAGTCTCCCACACAGGCCCATACAACCACTTTTATTTCAATGCTGGGTATTTTAATCACCTGACTTGTTTACTTCTACTTCATCTGATGTGTATGCTCTCTTTCCTCAGACTCAGCGTTAGTCCCTAAAAGCGGCGCCCATGTGTTCTAGTTATTTAGCAATTTAGTTTTAAATCCTCCAGGATTGCTAGTCCAGTTTCATGCACACAGCAGGTACTTAAAGAGTTTACCAATTGCTTCTTGCCTGAACAGTTATATGTTCTGAATAATTACAGAACTGATGAACAAATCGCAAAATGCAAGCCAACAAATAACATTTTACCTGTTTCATTTTGATCAAGAAACAATCAATGAAGTCCCTTGGATTGGCCATATCCAGTGTTTTTTCATGTTCTTTCACTTTCTCCAAAACATAATTTTTTACATAGAAGAAATTTTTAAGTACTTGGTTATGACTTCCAGGTAAATAATCAATAATAGCAGGGAAAGTATTGCACACCTTGAAGATTAAGAAACATTAAATACAATTAAAGACATGAGTACCATAACCCTGGTCAAAAACTTGGGTGGCATTACCAAACACTAGGTGGAGCTAGGGGAACTCCTCATAAGAGTGGTCCAGGAAACCAGGAGAATGTGGCCACAGAATTAACTTAGTAAGGCTCAAAGGGGCTCACAGAGACTAAAGCAACAATCATGGAGTCTGTATGGGTCTGAGCAGATCTTCTGCAAATATATGTTCTTGTGGGACTCCCAACAGTAAGAGTGGGGGTGCTCTTGCCTGCTCTTGGGACCCTTTTCCTCCTACTGGGTTGCCTCATCCAGCCTTGATGTGAGAGTTTGTTGCTAGACTTATTGTATTTGGTTAAGTCATGTTTAGTTGATATTCCTGGGAGGCCTGCTCTTTTCTGAAGGGAAACAGAGTAAGAGTAAATCTGGGGAAGAGGTCAGGCAGTGGAGAAGGACTGGGAGGAGTGGAGGGAGAGAAATTGCAATCAAAATGCAATCTATAAGAGAATAATAAAAAAAACTAGGGTGAACTTGAGGAGAAACATTTCAGTGCACATGACTGGATAAAAGGAAGCATTGATAGAGGCTGCGCTAAACTGGTCATATGACCAGACATGATAAGCATCTCCAATATCCAAGCCAATAATGTTTACATTACTAGTCCACTCTCTCGTTTTTACCTACAACTGTGAGATACAGAAAGGCCCATGGCTCATCTGCATGAGGTAAACTTCAGAGGTCAAGGAAGTTCAGTCAAGTTCAAACAGACCAGCGTCACTCCCTGATACTTCTACCAGTAACACTGGCCTCAGGAATAAAATCATGCTGTATAACTGGGAAGGGCTCAAAGATATCATGAAACTCAACTCCGCATTTTATGAGCAAATGCTTGCACACACAGCCATGGCCAGATGATTCCTATAAAATCAGAGTGATGCCAACTTGATAGAGGGTGATGCTATTGAACATGACAGCCCAACAGAGGGCTATGTTTTAGACACTCCAAATGCTGAGTATCTTAAATAACCTGACTTTCATTACTTTCTCAGCTAGAGTTCCAGCTGCAGCTGGCCTCTGAGTCTCTGGTTTGGAACCCCGATTACTCAGAGTTTCCTGGCAGCATCTGCTCCCATTTTCTGTCTTTGATATCCTCAATTAGGAAATAACTACCAAATAACGGGATGAAGATGACTCTAATTTTCGATTGGTAGGCAAGCCTGTGGATGGCAGAAGGTTCTCAACAAGTCCTTAGACAGTCACTGAGAGCCTGGGCATGTCTCTGTCACTACCGAAGTGCTGCCTGCACTCTGTAGTTGGGTGGATGGGGCTTGACTTGCAGCATCTGTCTTTCATTCTGAAGAATAAAGGATGTCTCTTTCGGAGATGTTCACGGGATCCTGAGAGGACAGTGATGTGGAAACATTCTCTTTGTGGGTAAGCAGGACCCATCCTTCCACACAAATAGACACACACACATGCACGCGCACACACATATGCACACATACACACACATGCACAGAAAAAATTAAAACTGTCTGAGACGACTTTGTTAGTTAGAATGATGGAAAATAGTCATGATAAGTTGAGGGTTTTTAAAGGATGGGATAGAAAAGCTTTGTAGCATTGTTTTGCCCTTGTCTTGCCTCTGCCCTGTCTTCATGGTATTCTTAACAAGAGCCCTGTTCCCAGTGTGTGGAACTATGGCCCTTGGTTCCAGGGTGGGGAGGGGGCAGGGGGAATTGTTTTTCTGTTTTAGCCCAAAGGAGGGAGGGGAAGCAGAGCTGAAGAACTGAGCTCAGCATTTGTGTTTGCTTCATCTAACACACAACTCCTTAGGGTGGAAAAGTTGTAAAAACTACCAAAAAAAAAAAAAAAAAAAAAAACCTTATAATGCCACTAAGCAACACAGGGCCACCTGGAGCAAAGAACGTAATGAAAGCTCCCGGCAGAACACTGAGACCATGGGAAGAGGACTGGAAAGAGAGTATCCTTGGGAAATCAGGTCACTCGAAAGCATCCACATATATTGATGTTTTCAGAACGCCAGGGCACGCCCACAACAAGGACAAGCTAGGAAAAGTCCAGGAATAGAACCCCAAGCTTTTCCTTCTGCCGGCTCCTGAGCTCTGTCGGGCGGGATTTCTCCTCCCTATCTCTTCCGTTCTTCATTCCTACTTCTCGTCTTTGGCTTTCTTCCTTACTTCATTTTGTATCTCTACCCTATAGCCTCCTCCCTTCCTTCTCTAACTCATCTTATTCTCACCTTCTTCGTCATCTAGAACTCTCACAGCCAAGTAACTTCTGTCAGAAACTAAAGAACAGAGACTTTGGAGGAAAAAAGAACACAAGCTTTACAGAAACAGCTTAGAGAAGCTACTAAGCAAACACTTTCTGTCTGCAGAACACAAAAGGCACAAAGGAAAAATTAAAAACCTATAGCACCAATAGTTGGGGATGTGACTCAGCAGTAAGGAGAACAATGCTCATGTTGAAGGACTGGAGTTGGGTTTCCAGAACCTACATGCGGCAGCTCATAACCGCCCATAACTCCCGTTCTGCAGGCACCTGTACCCCCACCCACCCACATGGGGCACACACGCACGTGCACACACACACACACAGAGCATACACAGAGCTGAAGAATATGTTTTCAAAAAAGAAAGAACTGCACATCTCATCTCTAAATTGTCCAATCTAGAAACCCTCACGCCACATCTCAGTCCCCATCATTCTGTGGACTTCACAGAGAAAAGAGTCCAGATGCTTCCTTAGGAAGAAGTCTTTTGATCTCACCTGTATCCATGGGGTGCTCAAGAGTCTGAGATTTTCATTAAATTTTTCCATCAAGTTAAGAAAACTCTGATCTTTATAATCAAAACGATTCTGGAAAATAATGGAGCAGATGACATTGCAGGGAGCACAGCCCAGGATGAAGGTGGGGTCACAGGGTGCTCCTGGGGAATGGGAGATGTTAAATATAACTGTTAATATATGACCATAAAAGACTCCTTGGTACCATATTAAGATAATTTTAGAAACTCAAAGTTAACAAGTTCCTACAAATTCTCTACCAGGTAGAACTGCAACATACAGAAAATCAACACTCTGTTTTGCTCAGACCTGACTTAGTAATTCCTTCTCACCTTGTTTCCGGATGGCTATCCAAATGCTATGTTCATGTCCACTGCCTTTATTTACACATCTGGCCCAAGTGACTTCTTTTGCAAGCAAAAAAAGAATGATATGAAAGAGATACATTTTAAAATAGGTATTAAAATACTCCTGGGCATGGTGGTACACACCTGTAAGCCTAGCAATCACAAGGAAGAGGAGGAAAGCTGAGAGGTCTCCACCAGTCAGAAAGTTCTAGGCCGGTCTGAACTACACAAGACCCTTGTCTAAAAGAAAAAGAAAAAGAAAAAGAAAAAGAAAAAGAAAGGAAGGAAGGAAGAAAAGAAGAAAGGAAAGAAAGAAAATAACAACAAAAAAGTTGAAGACCTAACAGTTACACAGAATCACACATCTGTAGAAAACTTGTAGCCAATCAAACATTAGCCTAGGAAGGAAGAAAAAAACAGTTTGACAATTTTTAACACAGATGGATAATTGAAGGAATTACAAATAGAACAAGCAGAGAGGAAGAGTAAAGAGAGAAAGATTATAAAAAAATGCATGCCCTTGGTGGGACAAATGTAAAAATATGGAGAGAGAGAGAGAGAGAGAGAGAGAGAATATTTTTTTTAAAAAAAAAAAAAAGCATTACTTTGTAAGCTGGAGACATGGCTCTGCAGTTAAGAGCACTGACTGCTCCTACATAAGACCTGAGTTCAGTTCCCAGCACCCACATGGCAGTCCACAACTGTCTATAACAGTAGTTCCATGGGACTCGATCCCCTATTCTGAGGTGCAGATGTATATGTAGACAGAATACCCACACACATAAACAAATAAATCAATAATAATAATAATTTTAATAAAATAAAATAAAAATAACCACACCCTGTCCTAGTGATGCAGGCAGGTAATCCTAGTTATTAAAGAAAGTGAAGCAAGACTATTATAAGTTTTCACCCTTCCTGGGCTACAGTGAGTTTGAGGTGATCCTGGACACATTAGAGAGACCCTATCTCAAAAAAAAATATGCCTCCAGACAGTCTGCTCTTCGGGCTGATGAGAGAGGGGTAGTTGATTGGGGGAGGGATATGGGAGGCGGTGGCGGGGAAGAGACAGAAATCTTTAATAAATAAATATTAATTAATTAATTAATTAAAATAAATAAATAAAAAATAAACAGCAATAAAAATAAAATAAAATATGAAATCAAAGATTTTTATATAACTCAGTGGTTGAAACTTCTTAACAGATGTAAGACCCTATGTTCCATCTCCAATACCATTTTTTAATCCAAAAAGAACACATATTATTAGAAGATAGGTTTACCTAAAGTAAATTAAACTTTTTACAATTTCATTTCTAATTTAAATCACATACAGGTCAAACATAAAGATTAAATTGATAAATAGTATCCTTTACTTCTTCTTTAGGTGTTGAAAAGAAAAATAACAAGAATTTCCTATTCTGAAAATATTTACAATCACCAGCCAGATCCCACATTTGCTTAGCAAACCTCGCCCTCTAGTGGAGAACTATACTATTGCGCGACATAGTCATCAACAGAATACTACAATTCTTTTTTTTTAAGATTTATTTATTAATCAAAACAACTCTGAGATTCCATCTTACACCTGTAAGAATTGCCAAGATCAAAAACACTAATGACAACTTATGCTGGAGAGGTTGTGGGGTAAAGGAAACACTCCTGCATTGCTATCGGGAGTGCAAACTGGCACAGCTGCTTTGGAAATCAGTATGGCAATTTCTCAGAAAATTAGGAAACATCCTTCCTCACGACCCAGCAATACCACTTTTGTGTATATACTCAAAAGATGCTCAATCGTACCACAAGGACATGTGCTCAATTATGTACAGAGCACCATTGTTTGTCATAGTCAGAACCTGGACAACCTAAATGCCCCTCAACCAAAGATGAATAAAGAAGATGTGGTACATTTACACAATGGAATAATACACAGCAGAAAAAAATAATGACATTTTGAAATTTGCGGGCAAATGGATGGATCTAGGAAACATCATATTGAGTGAGGTAACCCAGACCCAGAAAGACAAATATAATACATATTCACTCATAAGTGGCTTTTGGACATAAAACAACGAAAAACCATCCTACAATTCACAATCCCAGAGAACCTAGACAACAAAGAAAACCCTAAGAGAGACATACATGGATAAAATCTACATGAAAAGAAGAAAAAATAATATCTCCTGAGTAAATTGGGAGTGTGGGAATCATAGGAGAGGGTAAAATGGGAGAGGGAAAGAAGGGAAGGGAGGGGAGAAAATTATATAGCTCAACTAAAACAATTTAAAAAACCAGGAAAAATATTTCTTTATTTTATGTGTATAACTGTTTTGCTTGCATGTATGTATATGCACCATGTGCATGCCTAGTGCCCTTCGAGGAAAGAAAAGGGCATCAGATATCCTAAAACTGGAGTTACAAATGGTTGTAAACCATCATGTGAATGACTGGGAACCAGACTACTCCTCTGCAAGAGTAGTCAATGCTCTTAGCTCCACGGCCATTGCTCCAGCCTCTATAAAGCTTTTCATCTGAACATCACTTTATTCCATCCCATTGCTATACAGAAAAGCAAATTAATTCAGAGGGAATGTTTTATGGGCAATTCTCAACAAAATTGTACTAACAAAATTATCGATAAATTTTAATGTGAGAGTCTACAAGTGCACATCCATTATAATTAAGGATGATAAGCCAAAAACAGGCCTACTCCTCACAATAGCAAACATCAACAGCCCCTATACAAATACCATCTACTCCAGTTGGAAAAACAGCAGCCCCTAAAGAAGCCAAAACTGTACAGTGGAAAAAAAGAAAGCATCTTCATCAAATGGTGCTGGCATAACTGGATGTCACCATGTAGAAGAATGCAAATAGATCCATATCTATCCCCGTGCACAAAACTCAAGTGCAAGTGGATCAAAGACCTCAACATAAACCCAGTTATACTGAACCTGATAGAAGAGAAAGTGAAAACGAGCCTTGAATGCACAGACACAGGAGACTACTTCCTAAATGTAACAGCAGCAGCACAGATACTGAGAGAAACAATTAATAAACGGGACCTCCAGAAACTGAAAAGCTTCTGTAAGGCAAAGGACATGGTCAACAAGACAAAACGGCAGTCTACAGAATGGGAAAAGATTTCATCAACTCCACATTTGACAAAGGACTGATCTCTAATATATATAAAGAACTCAAGAAACTAGACATCAAGATATCAGATAATGCCATTTAAAAATGGGGTACAGATCTACAGAGAGAATTCTCCTCAGAAAAATGTCAAATGGCTGATGGATATTTAATGTTCAACATCCTTAGTCATCAGGGAAATGCAAATCAAAATGACTCTGAGATACCATCTTACACCAGTCAGAATAGCTTAGATCAAAAACACTGATGACAGCTTATGTCGGAGAGGATGTGGAATAAGAGGAACACTCCTCCACAGCTGGTGGGAGGGCAAACCTATAGAGTCACTTTGGAAATCAGTACGATGGTTTATCAGAAAATTGGGAATCAATCTACCTCAAGATCCAGCTATAGCACTCTTGGGCATATACCTGAAGGGATCCTCCATCATAACACAAGGACACTTACTCAACTATGTTCATAACAGCATTATTTGTAATAGCCAGAACATGGAAACAACCTAGATGCCCCTCAACTGAGAATGGATAAAGAAAACGTGGTACATTTACACAATGGAGTACCATATTACTCAGTTGTAAAAAGCTATGAGCTCATGAAATTTGCAAGCAAATCGATGGAACTAGAAGAAACTATTCTGGGTGAGACAACCCAGACCCAGAAAGATGAACATGGTATGTACTCACTCATAAGAGGTATTAGGAGTAGAGTATTGGATAATTAACCTAAAACCCACAGTCCCAGAGAGGCTATATAACAAGGAGGGCCCAAAGAGAGATGATGCATGGATTGCCCTGGAAAATGAAAATAGAAGAGATCTCCTGGGTAAACTGGGGGCAGGGGAGGGGAGGACAGAGGGATGGAAACTTGAGGGAGCAGTTTGGGTGGGCTGAGTGCTGGAGGCAGGTTGGAGGCTAGACTGAGCAGGAGTGTAACAAAAGAGACATCTTGATGGGGGGATCATTTGGGGGTTAAAGAGAAACCTGGCACTTCCCTCAGTGTAAGATCTGGCTGCCCCAGTAGTGTTGCCATGGAGATCATTAGAGAAGGGAGCAATCTCATCAACGACCACAAAGTGACCCCCACCTTTGCTTTTCCTCAGTTCCTCCACAAGGCACCGTGCTTCCTCCTGTACACGGTCCTCAATGCTCCTCTTCCCCATCCCAAAGTTCCGCAGGGTCATGATGGAGAAACGCCGGATCTCCCTCCATTTCATCCCATTGCTGAAAAGGATTCCTACCAGGATGGGAAACAGGAGCTAGTCAGGAAGCCGACAAGGAAATGGCGCATGGAGCCATCTGGATGATCCAGAGCAGCCGGAAGCGCATCCAGTCTCATCTGCATGGCCAAGGCCCAACTCACGTGTGCACACATTTGTACTCACACTTACCAAGGCCTCTGTTTACTCTTTCAGATATTGGAAAACTGCCTCTTCCAGAAAATTCCTCTCCAAAATTAACAAGGGCCTCCTTCACGGCTTCATAGCCATGCAGCACCACAGAGGGCTTCGTGCCAAAATGCAGAGTGAACACAGGGCCATAGACTTTGGAGAACTGGAAAGTCGGGGGGAATATCCAAATAACAGTGAAAATAAAATCAGTATGATCTACTGATGTCATTTGGTTGCTGGATTTCATACATAAAAACAATGTTGTTTGTTGTAGCTGCCACGGGCAGAATGTCCCCCATTTGCCAAGAACTTACGAGGGAAATCCTACGCAGACCATCACAACTAACCAACACCTTGAGCTACATTTATTAATTTTACAGCTAAAGAGACTGAGGCTTAAAGGATTTCCAATTCATCTCAGCATTACCTAAATAAAAGACCCAAATTTGAACCCTGCTTAGTGAATTTCTGCTACCTGTCCAGACAGTCCCCAAAGTCCACACTAGACAAATGTCCAGCTGCTACTGAACTTCTCCAAGACCACCTACTGAGCTCTTTTCAGGGGATTCTGTGACTAATAATTAGAAATCTATAAGTTTTTAAGTCCTTTGGGACTGGGGTTATGGTTCGGAAAATGCTTGTTATAATGCATGCTGTGCAATCGTGAGGACTGGACTTCAGATCCCAGTGAATGCATAAAAAGCTAGGTGTTCTCAGGTCAATAATCCCAGCCCTGGGGAGGCAGAGACTGGTGGATTTTGGGGCTTGATGACTAGCCAGATGAGCCAGTCACTGAGATCTAGGCTCAGTGGCCTACCTGGTCTTAAAAAATAGGATGGAGAAACCATTGAAGACACTCCGCTTCATTCAACCTCTGGCTTCTTCACCCAGGCACACAAACATCTACACACACACAAGCTCAGAGAGAGAATTTATGTGCATTATAGCATTTCTCTATTCCTGACAATGGCACCCTAAATACTAGAACCTATGTGAATATTTGCTGTAAATAAAATAGTTAAATAATAGCCGAGATTAATTTTCTTTTGAAACTTAGTAGAGAAAAGCACTTACGTTGGTTAAGGATTTGCTGACGTCCTTCACGTCTATCTGCAGGATGTTTCCAATAAACGGGAGAGGAGTGGGGCCAGGGGGGAGCTTCCCTCTCCCCGAGTTCTGTCTCCAGAGTGAGAGGAGAAGCAGGCAGGAGACAGTGAACACCAGGACTGTGACCAGATCCATGGCAGCCTTCTCTTCTCAGGGAGACACCCGTGAGCTTGCAGTCCAGAGCTTTTATAACGCTCGCTGCGAACTCAACATGCGCCTCCGAGGCACAAGCGACCAATCAGCGAGGTTTACTCTAATCTGTCTTCTTCGTGGACTCTGGCCCGCTGAAAACTACAAACGGAAGCTGTTCTTCACTCTCACACACTGCTATTCCACCCTGGAAGCCTGTCACAACTGGCCCAGGGTGGGACCCATAGACTGTGATTTTTGGTTTTGACTTCACCACAGGTGATTCCAACATGCAACCTAAACTGGGTGGTGGGGGAGGGGACAATAAAGTAAATCATTTGCTCAAAAGATTGTTCAAACATTTAAAACAAATCATATACATACATACATACACACACACATATATATAGTAATATTTACTTGATAAAGCTTCCCAGTGATTGCAATATATGGCTTAAAAATGAAGCCCTTTTTAAAAATGCTTTAGTGTGCTGTAGTAACACTAGAGTTGATTAATCACCGGTTAAGCCACGTAATTAGCTCTGTTAACATACCACACCTTTTGCCATTTGACATCCTGCAAAGCCCTTTTGGGCAGAAGATACTCTTTTCACCCCCTCAGAGAGTGCAGGCTACCAGACTGGCAGCGGCTCAGCTGGCAGAGATCGCTCGGGACGCCCACCATACTGACTATTGACAAAATGAGGCCCGCGTTCTCCAGAAATTAAACCAATAGTACAGCTTCTCCCTTTCATTCCCTCAGGATGGGAAACTCTCTCAGCTGAGAGTCCCAGGCAAAGCCCTCTGCACATTGTTCTCATTTTCTGCCATGCTGTGCTGCCTGGAGCGTCGAGAAGGATCAAGCCAATCTGGACTCTCTCCCACTTTCCACGCGAGTTTTCTTACTATTACGCTATGCCCAGGTGCTGCTGTCACGCACCTGATTTCTTTAACGCTTGTGGCGCTGTTTTCTTGTGTGAGTAGTTGCTCAGATGGCTGATTCTCTTGGGGAAAGCCTGCTAATTGCTGAGTATTCCACCATCTTGCTCAGGCTTTGCTCTGCGGAAAAGCCTAGTCTGAATAACTTCCTCATTCCCCAGCAGCCCGCCCTCCAGAAGCAACAGCTGCTTCTGTGGTTTTTTTGGCCTGTTACCATTTGGGATGAAGAAATACAGGAACACAGAGCAGACTGGGAGGAGGGGTTCAGAGTTAGCTAGGCAGAGCTTCAGGCATGTGCTCTTGGGAGGGATGGAAGAAAGGACTTCAGCATACAGACCCACTGCCCTGAGGACCACAGAGGGGGCTGGTGGAGAAGGATATGGACCACCATCACTAGAGCACTTGGGAGGGATGGAAGAAAGGACTTCAGCATATAGACCCACTGCCCTGAGGAGAACAGAGGGAGCTGGTGGAGAAGGATATGGACCACCATCACTAGAGCAGAGCTTTCACACGGGCATGATATGCAAAGCTGTATCGGTCCTCAATTAACCAGTACAGGGAGTTGTCCTTAAATTTTTTTTAATTTATTTTTATTTCCTCTTCATGGGAGTTTCACCTGTATGTACGTCTGTGTGAGGGTATCAGAAGCCATGTGTGAGCTGCCATTTGTGTACTGGAAATTAAACCCAGGTCCTCTGGAAGAGCAGCCAGTGCTCTTAACTGCTGAGTTATCTCTCCAGTCCTCTTAAAATTTTCTTTTTATTGGCTACATTTAAAGTGTGCAACATGATACTCTGGTATGCACATTTAAATGATTACTATACTCAAACAAAGCAACATAATTCACCACTTTACACCAGTTACTTTTTCTTCCAAGCAAAGCTGTGCTTCCTGGAATTCTGGAAGAGAAAACCTAAATCTGTCCTTTCCCCACCTTTGCAATGAGATTTATTATTATGCTATACCCAGGTGTTAAACTCTGTGGAACTGGCATACAGCTCAGTGATACAGAGATTGTCCAGTATGTACAAGGCCTGGGTGTAACGGCGTAAGCGAATGCAGACAGATTGTCAAAATATAGACAGCTTTAATGGAGGAATAGACTTACAGAACCACTGTTCCCGCGTAGACCAGGAAAGCAGAAGAAGAGAGCGCTGGGAGCACGCTCACCAATTTTATAGGAGAACTTTAGCCTGAGGCGAACACGCCCCCTAAGGGGTGGGACTTATCCCTACATCTCCCCCTTTTGTCTAAATAAGACAGAACTAAACCAAATACAACTATATACAATAATAACAAATAAATATAACAAACAATATTGAGAATCAAAAGTTTTGCTAAACATTCTATCTCAAGGAGTCTAAATAATGTAGAGAGTAACTACAATTATATAATCTTCAACTCCATCAAAGATCCGAGAAGGCAATAAATATTACTTAACAAACGATCCAAATGTGTAACAATTGACAAAGACAACTGACTACCTGAGCAATCACCCAAAGTCTCGTTTGCAATGTTGAGTCAACCAACTTTGGCTAAGGCCTAACATAACTGACATACCATTATTAAAGGCAAGGAACTTTTCAAAACTATCTTACCCTGTCTTGGCAGGATATGACAGTCCTGTTGTATCCATTGATGCACGCTCTGTATCTTTGTCAGTGGTTGAGGTATGGGCTTTTCTTAACCCAAAGGCCAGTTCTGCCAAGAAGACAAGCTCCCAGTGGAGTGTCTTTGGTGCTCAACGTTCTCTCGGGAATAGAGCGGTGTTGCCAGGAGCAATTGTGTCTCACTATCACGAAACTCTGAGTTATATTAAAGGCCATATTCTACAGCTCTCCAAAGAGGTTGAAGATTATCTATCTATACTGAGTATAATCTCTATATATCTAAAGAACCTGATTAGTCTAATTACAAATGACAAACTTAGATGACTATTAATCTATATAATTCTCAATATCTATCTAACTTAAAGACTAAAACAATAAACAACTGTGCAATATATGAAGACAATGATCTTCATCTGTAAACAATGT
>NW_026067895.1:21908265-21917296 GCF_014885135.2 Alexandromys fortis | reverse complement strand
GGCCCGGCCCCCCCCCCCCCCCCCTAACCCACGAAGTGGAAAAAAAAACACACACACACACACACACACACAAAGAGAGAGAGAGAGAGAGAGAGAGAGAGAGAGAGAGAGAGAGAGAGAGAGAGAGAGAGAGAGAGCTACTTTATAGAAAAGTTTCTGCTTGGTAGAAAGGTTTCCATTTATATTACTATATCAGTAACTGTTAGCTACTTCCCTTAGATGTTACTTGACATCACTGTACATTTTACCTAACTGCAAATTGAAACATAACCTAATTCTTCCTATTTCCTCCTGCCCTCCCCTGGAGATGACTGGTTCTAATTCACTTCTGTTTGCTAACTAGCTTTTTTCAGCCACATGAGGTCATAGTTTCTTTGCTTGACTCCTTTTACTCAACATGTCTTTCAGGCTCCCCATATTGTGCTAAATAGGCTAAACGCCACATTGTACACATATGAAGTACCATATCTTTATCTAGCTATCTGCTGATGGCCATTTTAGTTTCTAACTGATCATTTTTTAATGTTTATTTTTCATTTTGTGTGCACTGGTACATGCACACTAATGCAGATACACTGGAATTTCCAGGGGGTGCTGAGCCACCTGACATGGGTAGTGGGAACCAAACTTTAGGCTTCTGCAAGAACAGCAGGCACTCTTAATCACTGGGTCATCTCTCCATCCCATATCTGTATCTCGGCTGTTGTGAATAACAAAAAATTTGCGTCACAATTTCAAGCTACAGCACAGGAAAATTAAGTTTTACTAAGAGCCCAAACACACAATGTTTTATAACCCATTTTCCTGGGATTCCTAACAATTTATAGGAAGTTTCGCACCTGTCATATCTCTTGGGATCCTCTCTAGCTCCCTTACCCATTTTGAGGTTGGAGGGAACTGAACCTTGGAGAGTCAGTTCTTTGGTCAAAGACACACAAACTAGGTGGCAGAGCTGGGACTGTAACCTGTGTCCCTTCTGTTTCACATCTTTCCTTTTGTGAAATGTTCACTTCGTATGGATTCACCAACACTTACTCATTGTGTAATAGGATCCCAATGTTGATTCAACCCAATCAATGACTTCCAAAGTACACATTACCTAGGTAAATAATTAACACACCAGATAATTTAAATGAAAGTCAGGAAAGTTTGGTTTTATAATCTTGGAATTTGAGTGACCTCATCCGTTTATCTTTATTACATTTTATTTAGTTAATTATTTGATGTGTGCGTGTTTGCGTGTATCGGCTTGGGGTCCACGTGTGTCATAACACTAGAGGTCAGAAAACAGCAGATAGAAGTCCATTTCTCTCCCTCCACCATACGGATCCCTGGAATTTAATTCATTAAGTTTGGTGACCAACTAAGCCATCATGCCAGCCCCAATCTCAAATCTTAGTGAGTGCTCTAACCAGGACAAAGAGAATGAGTTATTTTATTGCTTGACTCATGTGTTGTTTTGGACTACATTAATTCAGTTACAGTTGTAGAATATTAAAGATGTGTTTTATTTGTTTATGCTGCAGAATATTTGTTTAATGATGCAAAGATGTGTTACATTCTTTTATGATGCATTTGTTTAACTCCGTAAAGCTGTGTTACTAGGCCTGTCTAAAACACCTGATTGGTCTAATAAGTAGTTGAATGGCACACACACACACACACACATTCATAATTTCTAAGTATATAGATACAACCTGCTCAGTTCATATGATGTTACTTGTATGTATGATGTTTTCAGGGCTGACCGCTCAGTACTGGATAACTAAATGGTGTGTGCCTTTCTTGGGGAAGACTGTATTTCTCCCACTCTCAGCCTTCGTTGGTCGTCTGTAGTTCTTTTTCTAAGGTGGAGGCCCCATGAGATTTCCCCTTCCATGTCAGCACGTCTATCTGTGTCATTCTTGTTCCAGCCTTATTTAGGCAGCAGTGTTGGTGAGACTTCATGGTGCAGCTTCTCTGCCATCTCTAAGAAACAAAGACTCACTATAAATGTTTTTATTTCTCTGCCTCTTACAATCTTTCCTTCTTCTCTTCCATCAAGATTCCTAAGCCTTAGACGCAGGAATTTTGTTGTGGATGCATCCATTGGGGTTTGGCACCACATAATCTCTTGTTCTCTGCATTTTGATCAGTTATGGTTTTCTGTAATGGTGTCCATTGATTGAAAGGAGACATTTCTTTGATGAAGGGCGAGTCCTACACTTACCTGTAGGTATAACAATAAATTTTTAGAATGGAGTAAAAAATTATGTTCTATTAGTAAAGTGATGGTTACAGGCTCTCCTCCAAGATTCATGATTTCATTTGCCCCAGGGAAGTTTGCTAGGTTTCCATTATCAGGCAGAGCAAGGGCCTTAAGTACAGTCAAAGAACTATTGGTTAAATCAAGGCATGCACCACCACCACCTGGCAAACAATGTTTAAAAAAAATCTCACAATGAAACCTATTATGTGTATAATTAACAAATATTAGTAAAAAAAAACTAGCAGGAAGAACAACTATACTGCTATAGAGATGTAACAGGAAACTAAACGCAGACTCAGACACAGGTCTGTGTAAGAGTTCAGGAACTTCTCTGAAGAGCCGGCTGAAAGACAAAGGCCTAAAAATGTCCCCAGGAAAAGAGAACCTGGTTGATAACATGGATTCAGGCAATGGAGGAGAGAGTCTAACAACGAAAGGATCCAGGATCAGAAAGAGAGAGCCTAAGTCACAGTGAATTAAACATTTAAAACAGGGAAAAGTCAGCCCATTCTACACCAATAAGCTGAAGAGGAAGGAAAGCCCACCAGGCAGGGAAGCATAAAAATGACCAGTCTGAGAACATCCCCATTAAGTAGGTAGATTTTGAGGAGGGAGGACATAAACTGAGCTTCACTCATATAAAAAGCTTACTTCTGGACTGCAGAGATGGCTCAGAGGTTAAGAGCACTGGCTGTTCTTCCAGAGGCCCTGAGTTCAATTCCTAGCAACCACATGGTGGCTCACAGCCATCTGTAATGAGATCTTGTGCCTTCTTTTGGTGGGCAGGCATACACGCAGGCAGAACACTATATAAATAATAAATCTTTAAGGCATACATGCAGGCAGAACACTATATAAATAATAAATCTTTAAAAAAAAAAGTAAAAAACAAAAAAACTGCCTTCAGCCTAAGGCCCAGGTCAGTCATATCACACAAGCAACAGAGCAGGCTGTGCCAGCCCTGAGTCTGGTTCAGAGTCACAGACCTTCTGGATAAAGCAGCTGTCGGACTTCAAGGGAGCAATGGCCGAGCCTTAGTGTCAGACAGACTAGAGTTGGTGATGAGCTGGAGACATTGCACTGAATTTTGGGCTCCCTGCTTACCTATGGATATGACATCAGGAAGTGCTGAACAGTGGTCCTGGGAAACCTCTGAAATGAGCTAAGTCATGGGGATCAGGAACACAAAAGCTGAAGCCCTGTTCCCAATGACTCATTCTGGGATAGGCACTGTGTTGGTGAGCAAAAGGGCTCTTAATGATGATGAAATGGCTGATCCAGCTGCATGTTCTCAGAGAACCACTGATTTAATCTAAATCATTCATCCATAAGGAGGTAGCTCACAGTTCGTACCGGAGAACCAATCGAACCAAACAGATAGTTCCAAGAGGAAATTACCTAAGAAAAAAAGGAACTACAGAAAACCAGATCTCTGAGACCACAGTTTTCAACCTAGGACAGAACACAAAATGCAGCAAATATCACACAATGGAATAGTATCAAACAGAGTATCTTAAAAGTCATAGTAGTCAGATAAGCGGGTTGCATAATTAAAGTTGCCCCCACAAAGTCAAGTTCATGTGGCTTTCCTTGCGAATTCTGTCAAGTGGTAGAAGCAATGCTATCTTTGTTTCAAAAGTAGAAAGGACTTTTCTCAGAAAGAAGAAGAAATGCTTTATTTATTATCAAACATCATTATCACTAAGACATCAAACACAGCAAAGATAGCACAGAGAAATAGAACTACATGCTAATATGCTCATTTATATATTCACACAAACTCTAAAAAACTAGTCCATTAATCAAGCAGTATATGACAAAGAAAATTCATCATACAATAGTGCTTGTCAATGGAAATTCAAGTTAACTTTTTTAAATGAAAACTTTTAAAAAATATTTTATTTTTTAATTAAATTTTTTCAAGCAGTGTATTTTGATCATGTTCCTTCCCCTCCCCACTCCTTCCAGATCCCCCACTCCTCTCTACCCCTCCAACTATCTCTGTCATTTCTTTTTTTTTTTCAGTTGAAAAAGAAATTTTAATGGTGAATTTTTACAATGTTCCAAACAGTATTAAATAATATTTCACATCTCAACTACAGCAAGCATGGTGCTCATCTCTAGAACTGAAGAAGCATTGGTAGGTTCAAACTTCTAATACCATTTGTGATGATAAAGCAGAGTTAATGTGTGATTTTTTCCCCCATGTTAGCAAAGGGGCATCTTGGGCATATTGTCCTTCTCAGTTGAATCAGAAGTTTGTATTTTACATCACGGATCATGGAATATCTCTGTCCTTTCAAGACACAAACATCAAAAAGGCAAAAGCAAAAAGCAAAGCCTGCAAAGACAAAAATCAAAACAAACAAGCAACAGACCAATAGGACAGAAACTGCCAAAACAAAACAAAATGTCCACAAATAAAAACATGGAGTTAGAGTTGCAAAATTGGTCACCTGTGAGTGTGGTTGTAAACCCAATGATGCTCCACTGGAGAAAACCTTCTCCTTTGCCAGCAAGCATCAACTGCAAATAGCTTCTTGGCTAGGGTAGGACACTGAGTCAGCCACCCTATCTCAGTTCTGGGATCTCTTGTCTTGCTTTAACCTCTGCAGGCCATATGCATGCTGCTGCAGTCTCTGTGGGTTCAAATGTGCTTCAGTCCTGCTGTGTCTGGGAAAAACTGTTTCCCTGAAGTCCTCCATCATCTCTGGCTCTTACCATCTTTTGCACTCCCCTTCCATATAGATCCCTGAATTATGAGGGAAAGAGTTTAATGAATGCATCCCATTTAGGATCGAGTGTTCCAAAGTCTCTCACTCTCTGCACATTGGTTGTGGTTATCTGTCTGTGTGAGTGTGTATCACATGTATGTGGGTCCTCACAGGGGCTAGAAGAGGACATCTGATCCTCTGGAGCTGCAGTTAGAGGCAACTGTCAGCCACTAAACATGGGTGCTGGGAATTGAAATCAGTGCCGTAAGAAGAGCAGATAGAAACTTTTAAAGGAGCTGTATACTTTTTTCCACATTTCTCAGGCCCTGCATGGAAATACAGCCCCATGTTGTTATGACAAATGCCATCGGATGTACTATTTAATCTTTGCTCTTAACTTTTTTTTTGGTGGGCCCGCCACCCAGCTCCCAAATAAATCACAAGCACGGGGCTTATTATTACTTATAAATGCCTGATTTTAGCTTGGCTTGTTTCTAGCCATCTTTTTTAACTTAAATTATCCCAACTACTTTTTGCCTCTGGGCTTTCTCCTTTTCTTACTTCTGTGCACCTTACTTTCATTCTTACTCTGTGGCTCCTGGGTGGCTGGCCCCGATGTCCTCTCTTCTCCTTTTCTCAATCCTCGATCCTTTTGCCCAAATTTCTCCTTCTATTTATTCTCTGCCTACCTGGCCGGCCTATCCTTCCTTCTGCCTTGCTATTGGCTGTTCAGCTCTTTATTAGGCCATCAGGCATTGTAGACAGGCAGTACGTTACATGGGAACAAAAACTGAAGTAAAAATGCCTGTGGCAGCACAAGCATCAGCATTCTAGAGCTCTAGGAAGGTTGAATGCAGTTCCTGGACACCAGAATGCAAATTCTAGTCTTTGCTCTCATGAACTGAGAAGTGGGCAGAAACAGCTCATAGAGCACGTGGAGGATCCAGTGTAGCTTAGCAGTCTAAAGTTTGCTCATGCAGTCAAGACTGGAGATACGCAGTAAAAGAAGTCCGATGGAAAGAACTCTAAATGGGTTCTAATGTGTTTTGCAATGTGTGTAGGTTTAAAACAAGGAAGAATATGGGTATAGTTATAGAAATAGTTTAAAATAATAAAGTCTCTAAAGAAAGAGCAAACGTAATATAAAAATGTCACATGAGATGGGAAATACAAAGGGAGCATTTCTGGATCCTGTATAGTAGTATTGTGCTGATTTTGAATTTTTTTTCTAAAAAGCAAAGGGCATCTGCCAAGAGATGTGGGATTGAGAGATTGATGAAATAAGCCAGTCTATATACTTTAGGAATGCCTTAACTTTAAAAGTCAAAAAATGTATTTGTTGAATGGAAATCAAAAAATGCTTTGGAAGGGAGGTTTTGCTTTTTGTTCCCACAAGAAGTGAGAGACTGTGGATTCCTTCAGGAATAATATGGATCTGACTTGATCAAGGGAGACTTCCTTCAGGTCCCTGATGAAACTTTGAGATAATTCCCGAGAAGACCAGCGATAACCTTGTTGATATCACCTGTCAAGTTTCTGGAGGTCTCTCTGTCAGGTTTCAGAGACAGAAATAAAGCAACAGATGCCAATTAATGCTCATTGCCCTGTGGGCCTTAGCGGACATAGTCTATGGGTGTGGCTATCTGGTGTAAGATCATCTCTTTTTATTTTCTTTCTTTCTATTCTTTTGGTGTCTGTAGAAAGGTTTATTGAAGATACTACAAGAGGCAGTAGGCTGGGATACAGCGAGAGCACTAACCAGCTGTCATCTCTGACTAGGGATGCATTCATCTCTAATTCAGGAATGAAGTTACACCCAAGGTAAATTCTAGACTAGGATGATGTCATCTGAGGTGATGTCATCTCCAGTAGGGAGCTCCTGCAGCAAGGTGAGATCATCTGGAATATGAACCTAGTGTATACTGAGTGCTTGTTCACTATACTAGATGTGGCTCTTAGCATCTGCCATGTGAGGCTGAAGTACTTCTTTTTAAAAGGCTTGGACTTCACAATTGTAAAGGAGTGAAAGTACTAAGACCAGTGGCAATAAGACCAACAATGGCTATAATGGTGTGTGTAGCTGCCCTTGCAGATTGTGTGTATGTTCGTGTGTGTATACAGTGTGCTAAACAACTTTCCATCACTGGACACAAACAAAAATAAAACCACCTGAGAAAAATCAACTTAAGAGGAAGAAATATGGTTTAGAATGCTTGTGGCTCTTGCAAAGTACCAGAATTCTGCTCCCCAAATTACATCAAATGGCTTAAAACTGCTTATAATTCCAGCTGAAGGGGGTTTGACATACTCTTTAGGCCTCTGAGACCACAAGCGTGCACGTGTGTGTGTGATAAATACATGCAGATACACATAAATATGAGGGAACACGGCCATGAATAAAACTGTGAGATTTCTGAGACCTTATGAGAAAATTTTGAGGAAACATGTCTTGTAATCCCTGTTCCTCCGTAACATGGTTGATCTTGGAATGTGCTTTCATGCCCCTCCCACGTGTAATAATAGGAGTGGGTTTTACTTTAGATTACCCATCATGTTACCCATTATTGCTCATAATGATGTTTCCATGCACAGGTTGTCCTCCTGGTTGTATGCAACTTGAACTAATGTGGGCTTGCAGTTGTTACTGCATTTTGCTCTTATGGCCTCGCTTGGCCGTCAAGAATACCCTCAGAATATAATTGTCTGATGCTCTGAATAAAGATAGCTATTGCAAGAGACTCAAGTTCACTTCATTTCTATGCTCCACCCTCCCAGTTTCATGCCACCAACAAGAACATAAAAACACACACACGCACGCACACAATAAATCTTTTTAAATAAAGAAAATGTGGAGAATTTATTTTTAATTGGTGTAAATTAGGTCAGGCGGTGGTGTCATACACCTTTGACCCCAGCACTTGGGAGGCAGAGGCAGACAGACCTCGGACTTTGAGGCCATCCTGGTCTACTGAGCAAGTTCCAGGACACCCAGGGCTACACAGAGCAACACTGTCTCTGTGGGTGGGGAAGGATTAGTATAAATCAGTCACAAGGCAAGACTTTTTAAGATTATCCGGGGCAAGATAAAGTTGTGGATCTATTGCTGGGCAGAAACTGATATCATTATGTTTTCCAGTTAAACTGGCCATCAGGGATCAGTGTATATATGAAAATTTTATTAAATTCCTTTTTTCCCCAACTGTCCAGTGTTACATATCTTGATTTTGATTAGTAGCGTGTATGTGAGTGTCTTGGCAAGACAGAATACTGTAGAGACAAGTGATTTTTATTTTAGATATCTAGAAGGCAATAGATGCCAGGCATGATGGTGCATGCCTTTAATCCCAGCACTTAGGAGGTAGAGTGAAATGAGATCTCTCAAGACTTCCAGTCAACACAGAGTTCCAGGCCAGTCAGGGCTGCACAGTGAGAACATATCTCAAAAAAGAGTCAGACCCATCTCTCCAGCACCCAAACAGCATAATTCTACAGAAAATTGACTTAATTTAGAACTTTAAAATTTTTTTTAAAGATGTGTTCTTATTTTAAGTGCATTGCTGTTTTGCCTACATGTATTTCTTTGTGAAGGCGCAACTGCAGTTACAGTTGTGAGCTGCCATGTGGGTGCAGAGAATTGAACCTGTGTTCTCTAGAACAGCCAGTGCTCTTAACTGCTCAACTATCTCTCCCACCCATAACTTAAGAAATAAGTTTACAAATTAAGCAAGTATAGATTTATAGATATTTATTAAAGAAAATAATTTGTAAAGCAACAATCAAAAAATGTATACTCCTTCCAAGTATAAATGAAGACATTCACAAACGAATTAATCCCATATTGGGCCACAAAGTATCTTCTAAAAACTTAAGATCATACACATGTGTGATGGTGCAAACTTGCAATGCCTGCACTTGAAGGGTGGAGGCAGAAAGATCAGTAGGTCAAGGTCGTCCTTCGATATAAAATGGATCTGAAGCCAGACCAGGCTACAGGAGACCTGTCTCAGAAAAGCAAAAGAAACAAGCAAGCAAAAAAAAAAAAAAAAAAAAAAAAAAAAAAAAAAAAAAA
>NW_026067895.1:21896813-21908135 GCF_014885135.2 Alexandromys fortis | reverse complement strand
AAAAAAAAAAAAAAAAAAAAAAGCCTACAACATAAATATCTAAAATATCCTTGAGTTAACAAGAAAATCATAAAGATTTAGGAAACAGATGAATAACAGTGAAAATATAACCAAGAAAGTTATGAAATAGATCTAAAGGAATAGAGAAAATAACGTTTTTAAAATACTAAGATATTTCAATTACATAATACAGCTTAAACAAAAAAAATGAATATATAAAACAATGAAATATGATTAAATTTAAATAAACCTTGAAGCTGATTCTTGCATATATTATACATGTAAAACTATAGCAAAACTGACAAAAATAATAACTAAAAAGAAGCAAAATTTAAACAAGATAGTACTTTATAATAATCAGAATGGCCCAAATCAGAAAGGTTGTGAAACACTAACAAAGTGAAAATTCACACAGAAATTATGAAAAGCAATACAGCAGTAGGTAAAATATGGACAGACACTGAAGAACTAAGTGTACAGCAATATGGGCAGGTGTTAAAAGTCAGAAAATAAGTTATTGGAGGTAGCACACCCTACACATTAGCAGTTTTCAGACATTTGACCTCATAACCATTCCGAAATTAATGAAGGCCCCAAATAATGCCTGCCCTTTACATGTATAGACATTGTGCCTACATGTTAAGTTTGTCTATGATGTGCATGCCTGATGTCTGCAGAGGCCAAGGGGGCATCTGATCCCTTGTAATTATGGGCTGTCAACTGGGTGCTGGGAATCTAGTCCCAGTCTCTGGAAGAGTGGCCAGTACTCTTAACTGCTGAATCATAACTTTAGCTCCCCACCCCGAGCCAATTTTTAATGGCTGCATTAAACAATATTTAATACTTTAGAAACCAGAGCTGAAAACTTTATCTACAAGATTCACTAGTCATAAAATCATGCCATACGTGTATACTCTGTAAAACTGTACTGTACACTGGTAATGAGAAAAAGATCACACCACAGTGCTCCAAGATCTTCTTGAAGGACAATCTTAAACTCAGAGATCCACCTGCTTCTGCCTCTGGTCCATTTTTTTAATTAATTAATTTATTTATTAAAGATTTCTGCCTCCTCCCCGCCACTGCCTCCCATTTCCCTCCCCCTCCCCCGATCAAGTCCCCCTCCCTTACCAGCCCAAAGAGCTGGTCCATTTTATTTTTTCAGATTTATTTTACTTATATCAATGTTTTTCTTGCATGTATATGTCTACACCAAATGCAAGCCCAAAGAGATCAGAGGAGAGCATCAGATCCCCTGGAACTGGAGTTAGGGATATTTGTGAGCACCTACTTCTCCAGTCCTGTTTCTATCTTCTCAATGCAATAGAAAGTGAGGTGAGAGGGAAGAGGTACTAAAACCTGTTAAGAACATAAGTAAAGCTATAAAATATTCACATTTTTAAGATGCTACAGGTGCTGGCAAGACAGCTCAGTGGGATAAAAGCCTTGAGTACCAAGTTTGATTTCCAGATTCTGCATAAAAGGTGGAGAAAGTTGACTCCTGAAAGTTGTTCATTGACCTCTGAACCAAAGAAAACAATTTTTTTTTTAAAAAAAAAGAAGTAACAGTACAAAGGTTTTTACAACTTTTAGGCAACTCACCAAGTTGTGATTCCATGCAGGACAACTCTACCTACTTTTATGATTGTTGAAAATCACTACTATTAGAAAAAAACACCTGCAGGTCTTATTTGACCTAAAGGTCTCTTATTTGATCAAATGCTTTTTCAAAAAGTTTTTCTTCTTTTATTTCTATTATTCTAAAGTCCTTTCATTTGAATATAGATACATATAACGTTTTCCCAAAGGACAATCAATAAATATATGATCTGGGGCTTGAAAAACAATTCTTCAGTTGGATGGTTATTGCTCTTCCAGAAAACCTGTGTTTATTTCTCAGTACCAATGCCAGAAGGTTCAAAGATCTAATAAGAACCACACGCACACAAATTTTAAAAAAGTAAACACACAGCTTGTTGAACATATCCTCCTAGGCAGGGTATAAACAAGATTTCTTTTTCACTGTCTTATAAACTTCCACCCAGAGCCTAGATTGTTCCCTTTGAGGCTAGTATGATCCCTTACTTTGGCTAAGTTTCTTACACACTGAGGTCTTTTCTTCACTCTGGTTGTATCTGCACTCTGTTTCTATAAATACTCTTGGTTTTTCCATTTGATTCCTGTTCTTGCTTTGAACAATATTATCTTTCCCCAAATCTGGGTTTTTATCAAGACCTTACAATGCCTTTGAGCTTTGCTGAAATTGTTATATGATGGTCCTTATAAAAAAATGAAGTCAGTTCAGCCAATACCATTGAATCCCAGTTTCAGTTAAGCCTTGTTATTATTTTAACTAAATTACTAGTTTCCTGGAAAAATAATGTGATGAGATCATATTATAATAAACTTTTATTTGGTAAGTCATCTTACGGACTCAAAATCAAACAATTTACTTCAGCAACAGAAAGTAAAATTTCAATCAATCTCCCCCATCAAAACCCTGCTCCATAACTGAAGTCCAAATCCCATGAATTACATTACTAAAGGGGTTGGGGGAGACACTAAACTTCCACAGGAAGACTGTATAAACTTGTCATCAGTTAAGTACATATTAGACAATATTCAAATACCATACTCAAAAGTACAACCCAGTCCCTAAAACTACCTGAAAAATCTAAATTTAATAGGAAATTTTTACTTAATTAATCTCAGAAAATTATCATTTCAAGTATGTAACAATACTAGTTACATTATATAAACTTATAAAATCCAAAGCCAGTAGGCAAGTTACCAGTATTGTTGTAAAAGTTTTTAAAATCCATTTAGCTCTGTTTTAAAACAAACATTCTGCATTGGAATCTTCAGAATTTTCTAGTATCTTGAATATCCCTGTTTTCTCTTTAATCGGTCTTGAGGCCTTCATTTGATCTAAGAGAGAAACATTAGGACGCATACATTTTTTTAAAGACATAATAAAATTTTTTAAAAATCATAAGAACTCTCTAATATGATGCTGAAACACAAGTCCTCTCTCCAAAATATAAAAAATCCATAGAAATGTGGGATACTCTTGCATTTACCCATAGAGCTCCCTGTAACACTGTCTTTATTACAGCTCCAAACAGCACAGAGGAAACAATATGATGCCTCATTTTTGCTGGTCCAAATCTATATATTTAAAGATCTTTATTATGAAAGGGGACAGATCAGTTTAATATGTAGAAGTATTCATGGTTATAATTTCAAGACAGATGTTTGATTTTTAAGTCTCTAACAAAAGAGAAACAGCAAGGAACAGGACTTACTAAATGTTAATGTGGGAAATCTGAACAGAGACACAAAGAAATAAGCAGAGTCGAAGGAGACTGGTGTGGGAAGTCCTTCTGTACATGTGCTGCTTTTATTGGTTAACGAATAAAGAAACTGCTTTGGAGGGCAGAATAGAGGTAGGTGGGGGAAAACTAAACTGAATGCTGGGAGAAAGAAGGCGGGGTCAAGAGATGTCATGTAGCTTCCACTGGGAGCAGGCAAGCCTGAACCTTGCTGGTAAACCACAGCCACATGGCAATATACAGATTAACTGAAATGGGTTAAATTAAGATATAAGAGCTAATAGAACAAGAAGCTAGAGCTAATAGGCCCAGCTGTGATTTAATTAATACAATTTCTGTGTGGTTACCTTGGGAGCCTGGGCAGCCAGGAACAAACAAGTGGCCTCCCTACAACAGAAGTGGTCATGTAGTTGCTCAAGGAGTAACATGCTGTACTGGTAAACCACAGACTCATGCCAATACACAGATTAATAGAAAAGGGTTAATTTAAGATGTAAGAGCTAGCTAGGAATATGCCTGAGCCATTGTCCAAACAGTGTTGCAAATAATGTAGTTTCTGTGTGATTTTTTTGGGTCTGGGAAGCTGGGAAATGAAAGGACAGTCTCTGTCTATAAAATGTTGTGAACAATTATGGCTGAATGTACTACACAAGGCTTCATTACACTATTTTCTGTATGTTTTAAAGTTTTCATTATGAAAAAGACCAATACTCACCTATGAGATCACTTCGATCTAATAACAATTCTAGGTCTTCATCACTAATGACCTTCTCTCTTGATCCTTTTACTTCCCTATAAAAACAACATCCAAATATGATATATCAGACTATACTTAGAACTATGCATTACATTTTTCTAAATTAAGAAATGCTGGAGGAGCTGGAGAAATGGGTCAGAGGTTAAGAGCACTGACTGATCTTCCAGAGGTCCTAAGTTCAATTCCCAACAACCACATGGTGGCTCACATCATACATGCAAGTAGAACACTTATCTACATGATATATAAATAAATCTTTAAAAGAGTAGGGATGGAGCAAGAAATGTTGCAGACTAGACAGGTAACTCAGGGGTTAAGAGTACTGATTGGTCTTCCAGAGGACCTGTGTGCCATTCACAGCACCCACCATGTAGCCAATAACTGTCAACTTTAACTCTAGTTCCAGGGGATCCAATGCCCTCTTCTTGCTTCTATAGGCACCAGATATGCACATACTGTAGATATACATGCAAGAAAAACATCTGTATAGATGAAATAAAAAGTTAGAAAATTTTGGGCCAACACAATGACTTAGTGGGTGAAGGTGCTTGCCACCAAACCTGATGACCTGAGCTTAATCCCCAAGACCCACATTGCAGAAGAAGAGAACCTAGCTGTGCTTTGACCTCCATACAGGCCCACCTATACACCTAGCTATATATATTATAAAATTTAGAGAAAACTTACCTTTCATAATCTCTAGATTTTAATAATTCCATTAATTCCTTAGGATCTAAGAAATTCTTAGACTGACTTAACCCAGACTGACCACCTTTGAAATGATCTGGAAAGGGAAATAAAATCAAAACAAACAAATCAACAAATTTATTCTATAAATTTCTTTGAAAGCTACAATCTATTACAAACCAGGAACGAGGCTTAAAATTTGAAAGAAAATTTAACATTTACTAATTATGTTTTATGCCATTTCATTCATGGGCCGATAACTTTCAAAAGATTTTTTTTTTCAGACTGTCATAAAAGAACAATGGAAAACCCCTTAGTTCTTTCTAGAAGTATAAATTTTTTTGGAAATTTAGAAAAGGTTTGATATTTACAAACAGATAAACACAGTCCCTCTATAAAAACCACATATTAACAATGATTCAAACAGCTTATTCATAATAAACACAATCTAGCTTATTCATAATAAACACAATCTGGGAGTATTTCAAATGTCCATCAACAAGTAAATGAACTACTAAGTTTAATAAAATTGCTCTAATATATAACATATAGATGAATCTCAAAATATAACAAAAACAGAAAAACAGCATAGCTGAACAGTGGAAAACTACTTAACATTTATGTATTTTATTATATGTATAAACTGCATTTCATTAAGTCTGTATTTTTATATTCCTTAATATTTTAAAATTAGTATCTTCAAATACTGCAAACAGACTTAAGAATACATAATCACAGATAAAAATCTATGTAAACTAAAACTAGGTTCAACATTTAATTATAATTTTATCAAATTTTTTAACACAGGTTAAAAATTTTTAAAGACAAGGCTCATTTTACTCACGCTGAAATTTTTAACTAAAACCTAAATTTTCTACCAAGTCAAATTAATTTTATCTCAAATCTAACCTGCTTTTCCATCAAAACTAGGTATGAGGGCCAACAAGTTTGATGATCTGAATTAAATGCCTGAAACCCATGTAAAGGTAGGAAAGAAACAATTCTAAAATTATCCTCTGACCACTATACCTGTGAGTGCATACACCCATATACATACAACCATACATAAACACAAAATAATAAAGACTATGAAGTTAAAAAATAGCAATGAGCCAGTAAGTGCAGGCAGAAAACTATTATAAAAAATTGCAGCCGGGCGGTGGTGGCGCACACCTTTAATCCCAGCACTCGGGAGGCAGAGGCAGGCAGATGTCTGTGAGTTCGAGGCCAGCCTGGTCTACAAGAGCTAGTGCCAGGACAGGCACCAAAGCTAGAGAAACCCTGTCTCGAAAATAAAAAAAAAAAAATTGAAATCCTAAGTTCAATTTTTCCTTAGGTAGCCACTGTGCTACTTAATAAAATTTTATGTTACATGAGTAAAAATAGAACTATCCTTGGGCAGACAGTGGTGGTGCACACCTTTAATCCTTCCTATCACTTGAGAGGCAGAGGCAGGTAGAAATTAGTTTAAGCTTGGTACATATAAGTGAATTCCAGCACAGTCAGTCAGGGATACACAGAGAAACACTGTCTTGAAACATTCCAAAAAAAAGGGGGGGGGGCTTCCCAAGAAATCTTGGAAAATAAGATATGAAGCTCCTTACTCATTTTCCCCTTCCAAAGAATCTATTCTACACTAAATGGAATTTGATATTTGATATTACTACTATGAAAACCATTGGCATCTAATATTCAGCATCTTGAAAGGTCTTAAGTTTTAAAGGTTTTGGTAAACAAATATCTTACCAGAAATATGCAAAGCATTATGTTAAGTTTTATATGACAGATTTGGGGACATTATACCAATGAACTCCCAAAGGTTCATTATTCTTGACCCTTTCCCTTAATAGTTATCTAATCCCTGAGTCTCTGTCTATGAACAGCAACTCAATGTATGCTGTCAGTAGCTCCAAATCCCCTATCACACATTTAAATCCTGTGTCATCAAGCTGTATTAGTTTTCTTTAGAAAGTAACAAAAACGGAAATTCTTAACACACAAAAACATCACTTACATGCAATGTTACCTGTAATAGCGCTTACAGGGCTGGAGAGATGGCTCACGTTTAGAGCACTGTCTACTTTTACAGGGGACCTGGTTTCAGTTCCCAGCACCTACATAGAGGCTCACAACCCTCTGTACTTCAGGTTCAGGTGGGTCAACACCCTTGTCTGGTATCCCTAAGCATTAAGCTTGCACATGGGGCACAGACATACATGCAGGCAATACACATATACACAAAAATAATAAAATTATTATAAACAAGTTAAAAACCATTTACTTTTATGGATGATAAGCTTCTCCAGTTTTCTCTTAGCAGCTGCTCTTTCCACAATTTTCTGATCAATAGTATTTGCAGTTACAAGGCGATATACAACAACTGGCTTTGTCTGACCAATCCTATGGCATCTATCTTGGGCCTGGAGATCAGACTGGGGATTCTTAAAGATGAAAAGAAAGGTACAGTTAGCAGAATCATGTTAAAATTAACTTAAACTTGTGGGGCAGTTGTAGCGCACACCTTTAACCACAGCACTATGGGAGCAGAGGCAGGTGGATCTCTGAGTTCAAGGCCAGCCTGAGTGAGTTCCAGGACAGCCAGAGATACAGAGAATTTCTGTCTTAAAAAAACTTAAAAATAAAAACGTAAACTTATGAAATCTTGGTAAAACAGTCAAGTAGATGATAAACTTTGAAGTGATTTTTAGATGCACTTTAAATTCCAGAAGGACTGCATCAGTTACCACTCAGACAGAACAGGTGTACAAATTTCTATGTAAATGCTCCCACAGGTTACAGAGAGATGGCTCAATGGGGAAAACCTAAAAACCTCAGTTTAATCCTCAGGTATAGTGGGATAGTATTTGTGTTTAAATAAATAAAGCTTGCCTGAAATCAGAAAGCAAAACAGCCAAAAGTCATCCTTTACAGGCCAGGGAGTGGTGGTGCATTCTTTTAATTAGGATCTCTGTGAATTCAAGGTCACCCTGGACTACGTAAGATTGAGTCTGTCTAAAAGAGAAGCAGAGCTCACTATGTTGAACCCCAGTATCTGTCTCTGGGACTTTATTATTCATGCTACAGGATTCACATGGTGAACTAACTCCTATATGTCGTTCTCTGATAGCTACTTGTCTTTCTCTCTCTCCTCTTACTGACTTACACACACACACACACTGAATGTGTTTCAAAAAAAATTATTTTTAAAGATTTATTTATTATGTATACAGTGTTCTGTCTGTGTGTATGCTTGCTGGCAAGAAGAGGGCCCCAGATCTCATTACAGATGGTTGTGAGTCACCATGTGGTTACTGGGAATGGAACTCAGGACCTCTGGAAGAGCAGTCAGTGCTTTTAACCTGAGCCATCTCTCCAGCCCTCAAAATTATTTAATACTCTGAAAGTATCTTATTTTTATAGGCAGAAAACTTGATGAAAAGTTCCTACCTGCAAATAGGCATTTAAATGCAATTGTAATATATGTAATAAAGGATAAAAACTTCAGAACATATAGTCAGTATATTGCTATACTTCTTACCCAATCACTGTCATAAATGATAACCGTATCCGCCGCTGTCAAATTAATGCCTAAACCACCAGCTCGTGTACTCACTAAGAAAAGAAAAACATCTGGATCCATGTTGAAACTGTATATCTAAAAGCAAAAGGAACATAAACATAAGCCATTAAAATAAAAAAAAAAAAACTTTAAAACTGACTGGGGTGGAAAGCATTAATTTTAAATACCACTGTCTTTTTCAAAACTAGGAAACAATTATAGTAGCTAATAAAATCTCTGCATGTATAAACTTTACTTTTCAAGCATTTATACTATACATGATATTTTTATTTTGTTAAAGCTATATGTCATACTCAGTAACAAAAGAAGTAAAAACAGTGAAAAAGATGGCTCAGCCAGTAAAGTACCTGCAAGATGATTTGAGTTCAGATCCCTGGCACCTATGAAAATGTCACTAACGACAGAGCTGGTGGAAGAAACTTAAATGGCAGAGACAGGCTGATCCCTGTAGCTCACCAGCCTGAGAGCCTAGCTAATTAATGAGCTCTATGCTCAATTGTTGTCTTGGTGCATGCATATGTGCAAACCCACACAACCAACATATACATAAAACAACACAAACACATACAAATAATGGAAACAGTGTAAGAAATGAGATGGATAGAAAGCTTGCTTCACTAGAAGGAGCGCACTTTCTGGGTTTATGGTAATTTTTAATCTCATTAGAGGTATGGAAAAAATTTTGCTCATGTCACTCAAAAACAACATTACATACTTTGCTTCATGATAAGTAACTCTTATCCTAAACCATGTAAAAGTCAACGAAGAATATGCAATTTAAACGCACAAGGATAGATAGATAGTCATGCACGGTGGTTCACACTTATAATTACAGCAGTCGGAAGGCTAAGTGCTCCAATATGAGCCACACTCTAGTTCAAAGCTGGCCAGGACCAAACAAACACTGCAATTATGTCACACAAAACATTGCCCAGCAAAAAGGCTCCAGGGTAAAAGGCTCTTGTCTCCAAACTTGACAACAAGAGTTCAATCCCTGTAACCCACATGACAGAAACCACAAAGAAATGCTTTAAAAATAGAGGTTGGAGATAATGTAGTGAGTAAGAATGCTTATTTCTCTCCCAATGGCTGGATTCAGGTCCCGGAGCTTATATAACCTCTTCTAGGATTCACAAGCACCAAATCTTAAAAAAAAAAAAAAAAAAAAAAAAAACAAACCTAGCCAGGCATTAGCGGCTCATGACTTTAAGCACTCGGGTGCCCAAGGCAGGTGACTCTGAGTTTGAGGCCAGTCTGGTCTACAGAGAGTTTCAGGACAGCCAGAGCTACACATAGAAACCCTGTTTCAAAAACAAACGACAACAACAAAAATAAAATAAAGGAATGCTGATTAGATGCAATGGACTGATGTATCTCAGGTGATGAAAAGGAGCAATGGTTAACAGCAGGTTCTAGATGGAGTAATAGTAGTCAACTAAGTCCTCTAACTGCCACACACTTAAAATGTTCATGCTAAAAGTTGAAAAATGGGATAAAAATCAGAAAGCAATGCCTTATTATCTACAGTAGTGCTTAAGTAGGACATTATTATATCTAAGACTGTGCCAGAAGATTACATGTATATGAGACTCAAAACTAAGATCTGTTAGTACTAAATGAAAATGCTTGTCTTTGATCCTATCACAGGGATTAATTCAACGATGACGAGAAGTGACAAAGAGAATTTCATGTGTATGGACTTACATTTTTTTCTCTTTCTGAGTAAGACATGGACCCATCAAGTCTGCTAAATGTGAAGTTTCTAAGCTGACAATAATCCATCAAGATGTCCAACATGCTTGTCATTTGTGAAAAAACCAGCACCTGAAATTTAAATACATCTTAATGTCTATACTGACTCATGATAAACTAAATGGTTAAAATTCTTATCAGAAATGCCCAACCTTGTGACCTCTTTTTTTAAGTTCTGGCAGCATTCGATCCAAAATCAAGAACTTCCCAGAATTTGTTACTAATTCTTCATCAATCTTAAAAGTAGACAAGAAAAAGGAAGAAAATTGTTACTTTAATGACCAATCATTTGCCATTTTAATAGTTCACTTCTTTCTTGAGACATGGTCGCCTTGACTAGCCTGACTCTCAGAAATTCACATGCCTCTCTCTCAAGTGGTAGGTGAATTGGGATTAAAGGCATGTGCTGTAACACCCAAGGGCCTTAATAGTTCAATTTTAATGACAAGTGACTATTTGGTCTTTTTAAACTGAAAGTTACTTTCCAAGAAAAAAAAAAAAGACTCTAAAGGGGGAAAATAAACCGTAACTGACTAAATTATTAAAGTCTAATTGTGAACTTATCAATGAAATATAACACTTTGTATAGCAGGTATGGTGGCACATGTCTGTAATCCAAGCACTTAGGGGACAGAAGCAGGAGGATCGAAATCCAAGGTTAGGCTCAGTTATATAGAAGGCTTGAGGCCAGTCTCAGTTAAAAAATAAAAATTGGACAGAAATCCCAACAAGCCAGCCCTTCAATGTTACACACAAAGCTGTCCTGACTTTCCATAGGTGTGCTGTGGTATACACACAACACACATATACACACTAATAGTAATAAATAATTTTTAAAGGAAATACTTTGTAGCTAAAGATCTCCTTTAGCAATTAAAAGAATATTTACTACTCTTCCAGTTCCCAGCACTTTCCAGGCTGTTCATAACCACCTATAATTCCAGTTTCAGAGGTTCCGATCTCTTCTGGCCTCCTCAGGCACATGTGCACAAAGCCACCCACAAACACACAGGTATACACATATAACTACAATATAAACACAAACTAGGCAAGGTGGTACATGCCTTGAATTCCAGCACAGACAAGCAAATACAGACAACATAAATCTCTTGTGCATTTTAGGCCAGCCTACTCTAGTACAGAGTGAGTTCCCTGGCTACAAAGTTAAAACCCTATCTCAAAAAAGGCAAAAAAAAAAAAAAAAAAAAAAAAAA
>NW_026067895.1:21889525-21892691 GCF_014885135.2 Alexandromys fortis | reverse complement strand
AATTTCGGGGGCTGGAGTGATGGCTCAGTGGTTAAGAGCATTGCTTGCTCTTCCAAAGGTCCTGAGTTCAATTCCCAGCAACCACATGGTGGCTCACAACCATCTGTAATGGGGTCTGGTGCCCTCTTCTAGCCTGCAGACATACACACAGACAGAATATTGTATACATGATAAATAAATATTTAAAAAAATAAATAAATAAAATTAAGATTTTCAATTAGCACCTTGAAACTAATTCACAGATCTCTTAAATTTATCATTTAAAAAAATGTTTGCATAGTTACAATAAGAGCTTGGCATTATGTCAGAGTTGAACAATCAAACTTAAAATGCATTCTCAAGATAAAACACCAGATTTCTCATATTCAATTAGCTTTCTTCCCTCACTAATCCAACATAAATATAATTCAATTATTTTGTCTGGTGTGGAAAGTCCCTTGTATGTTGTGTGTTGCTTTTATTGGTTAATGAATAAAGAAATGTGTTGGCCTGTGATAGGGCAGAGTAGAGGGAGGCAGTTTCTGTGTGATTATTTTGAGTCTGGACAGCCAGGAACAAGCAGCTTCCAACAAACAAACAGCTTCCTACGACATTTTGTCCTCAATCTTTTTGCTTTATTTCACATTGCCTTTTCTTACTAATAGAATCTTTTTCTAATCTGAAGATAATTCTCTGGAAACTTTTGGAAAATATAATTTGAAATTCAAATATACCAACAAAAATATTAGGTTGAAACTGGGAATTTCAAAGTTTTCTCTGGTGCCAACTAGTCATATTTTTTAACAACTTCTAACCAGGCTTCCTTATATGAAATAAAGAACACAGCTAAACTCTTCATTTGACTGAGCTATCCTGTAAAATATCCATATGAAATGAAAGCATTTTAGAATTAAAAAGCTCATGTTTAACTATTATTTTTATTAGGAAAAACATTTTAAAGTATTGTAAAATTATTTATTTGTGGAAGGGTTGTACACATGTGCCACAACACAGGAAGGGAGACAGAAAAGCAAACATGCAAAAGTCACTGACTGCCTGGTACAGGCTTTCAGAACTGAATTCGGGCCTTCAGATTTAGTGGCCTTCACTTGCTGAGCCATCTTCGCAGTCCCTTAGGGATTGTTTTGTTTCCCTTTAATCAACCTGAATGTTTTAAATCTTTATCTTCTCTCATATATATTCTATCAAAAGGAGAAAGCATATTGTAGAATACAAATTGGCTAAAATATCATTTAAATTCAGCTACCAAAAAGAAAGGAATCAGTTTCAGCTAAGAACACAGATTTTTAAGGTCAAAAACCAAACAAACAAAAAACAGAAAACGAGTAACTACCTTACTTACCTTTTCAAGTCATCAAATACATCTGGTAACAAAAAGTTTAGCAACGACCAAAGTTCTGATAAATTGTTTTGCAAGGGAGTACCAGTCAAAAGAAGTTTGTTATCAGCATTGAACCGTTTTAACTCCCTGATTAGCCGGCACTTCATATTCTTAATCCTGTGTCCTTCATCTACTATTAAGTATTTCCAATAGCAATGCTAGAAAATGAATCGAGGAAAGAAATTTTAAGAATCAATCTCATAATTTTTTCTCAAAACACTTCTAAACATAAGACTTCTTTTAAGGGACATTTATTGAACTCCATCAAATGTCATTTTACCATATATTGGGATTATTCTTTTCTCCTGCTGTCATAATGATAATAATAAATTCATAAACCCAGCGCCAATTATGTTCCTTCACTGGAAACCCCCTGATATCACTTGTTAATATTTTTATTCATTCTGAAATCAAAATCATGTTTAGCTTTCCCCTTGGTGCTTTGCCATGTGACATTAGAGTCCTGAAAAACTGGTATTAAAATATTAATAGATTAATGAAAGAAAAAAGAAACCTATCGTTAGTTATATGTACTCCAAAATATGGTTTCATTACTTATTTATTTTTTACTTTTTATTTATTTTGTTTAATTGGGATATCTCTATGTATTCCTAGCTAGCCTGGATCTCAGAGATGACCTGTTTATGTGTATGCCTCCTGAGTGGCTAGTATTAAAGGTGTAAAACACCAGACCAGCTTGCTCCAAAATCTCAAAGCAGTTTTGAAACTTTCATTTTGAGATCTACATATAAGACTGATAATCTTTTTTTTTTTTTTTAAACCACTAAGAGATGGCTTAGTGGTTAAAAGCACTTGTTGCAGCCAAGTGGTGGTGAAACACACCTGCCTTTAATCCCAGCTTTCCGGAGGCACAGGAATGAGGATCTGTGAGTTCAAGACCAGCCTGGTCTACAGAATGAGTTCCAGGACAGCCAGGGATATACAGAGACATCGTCTTGAACCCCCCCCCTCAAAAAAAAGCCAGACGGTGGTGGTGCATGCCTTTAATATCAGCACTCAAGAGGCAGAGGCAGGTGGGTCTTTCTGAGTTCAAGACCAGCCTGGTCTACAGAGTGAGTGCCAGGACAGCTCCAAAGCTACACAGACAGCTCCAAAGCTACACAGAGAAACCCAGTCTCAAAAAATAGAAAAAGAAAAGAAAGAAAAACAAGTAAAACAACAACAACAAAAAAAAACACTTGTTACTCTGCCAGAGGATCTGGGTTGTGCACCCACACTGAGGCTCACCATCTGTTACCCAAAACTTAGGGGATTCAATGATCTCTTCTGACCTCAGAGGGCACCAGGTACACATACATTCAGGCATAACACCCATCACATCAAATAAAAAAAACTTTTTTGTCTTCAAGAAAGATTAGCAACTTGGATAAAAAAAATATGAAATGAGGTACATTTAAACTTTATACAGTTAATTCCCAACAGAATTAAAAAAAAAAAAAAGTATTACCACTTTTTAAATATAACAACTAAAGGGGCTCACTTTTCTGGTAACATAAAAAGCCAAATAATCTGAATAATCTCCCACTACAAAACTTGTATTTAAAAGTGCAACATAGGGGCTGGAGAGATGGCTCACGTTTAGAGCACTGTCTACTTTTACAGGGGACCTGGTTTCAGTTCCCAGCACCTACATAGAGGCTCACAACCCTCTGTACTTCAGGTTCAGGTGGGTCAACACCCTTGTCTGGTATCCCTAAGCATTAAGCTTGCACATGGGGCACAGACATACATGCAGGCAATACACATATACACAAAAATAATAAA
>NW_026067895.1:21883982-21887080 GCF_014885135.2 Alexandromys fortis | reverse complement strand
AAGGAATAGTCGAGGGGCTGGAGAGATGGCTCAGAGGTTAAGAGCATTGCCTGCTCTTCCAAAGGTCCTGAGTTCAATTCCCAGCAACCACATGGTGGCTCACAACCATCTATAATGAGGTCTGGTACCCTCTTCTGGCCTTCAGGCATACATATAGACAGAATATTGTATACATAATAAATAAATAAATATTTTTAAAAAAAGAAAAAAAAAAGGAATAGTCGAGCACGCCTTTATTCCCAGCGCTCAGGAGGCAGAGGCAGGTGGATCTCTGTGAGTTTGATGCCAGCCTGGTTTACAGAGCTAGTTCCAGGACAGCGCAGTTAGGGCTGTTACACAGAGAAACCCTGTCTTGAAAAACCATAAAGAAAAAGAAAAAAGAAAAAATAAGTAAATAAATAAAAAGAATAAACATGACATGCTGAGCAGTCAAGAGGCTGAGGAAGCAAGACTGCAGTAAATCATTGAGCTAAAAACCTCTGAGAACAGCTGGGCTACAAAGTTGAAACCATGTCTCAACAAATCAAGCAGAAAAATAAACACAATAAAGAATATTCTTTTATGTAGATCTGTCTCAGATGAATAAATCTGTGAAATCCCAAATATAATCCCAGGACATTTTAAGCTAAACAAACCAAAGAAAAGGGCTGTTCAAATTGAATAAGTCAAATTAGATTCAATATTTATGGGAATCTATTAAGTTACTATAGGTGATCTATAATTCAAGCAACAAGACAGAAAAAATATATGCAATAATTTTAATGTTAGAAAATATATCTTACTTCTGGGGTAAATCTTTTGAATTCAGCCATCCAGTTTGGAAGCGTAGACAAAGGGCCACAAACAAGAAAAGGTCCAGGTACTCCCCTCTGAATCATCAATGCAATTGTAGCAATGCACTGAACAGTCTTTCCCAAACCCATTTCATCTGCTAAAATGCCATTAATTCCATTTTCCCAAAGCATCTGGACAAAAGAATACACTATATGTAAATATGAATACAAACATTTACTAAATCAACAAAGGAGTCTGTTTAAAAACACAATCAAAACTATGAGGCCAACCAAAATAATAAAATAAATTATAACAGAAGTCCTTTATCAAAGCCATAAAGTGTTGAAGATCGGACAAGTTCATTTTCCTGTTAAAACACTCAGAAAATGCATAGAAAGTACTGGAGAAATGACTAAGCAGTTAAGACCATTTGCTTCTCTTCCACAGGATCAGAGTTCAGATCCTACCATCTGTAACTCCAGCCACAAGGAACCCAATGCAATCTTAAGGATTCTGCACTGTTCAATAGACAAGTACAAGATACACATGCATACTCCCACATTGTATATACAATAAATTTTTAAAAAATATACACAAATACTTCCTTTATACTAACAGAGGAACTTGAGTAGTGGTATATAATCTACTAAATTATTAGAGAAAAGCCAGGCAGTAGAGGCACACGCCTTTAATCCCAGCACAGAGACATGAGCCAAAACATGAAAACACACACACATTATCAATGATAAATAATAAATAAAATCTGAAAGGCAAAATAACTTAGCAAATAGTGCTTGCTGTGCAAGTCTGCTGACCTAAGCTCAACTGTCAAACTCCACCTAAAGATGGAAGAGAACTGACTCCACAAAATCATTTTCTGATATCAGCATGTGTTGTGGTGCGCACCCCAACCCCCACACAGACACAATAATAATAGAATTGTTTTTAAAAAGGAAACAATTCATTACCCTGAGCCATTCCATGCCTTCTACTTGGTACCACCTCATCACTCCTCCTGTGAAGTGTTTTGGTTGTTGAAAAGGTACAGGCTGTCCATTACATTTCCGAACTGGGTCAAAAAAGGATTTAGAATTCTCCCTAACCGTTTGGGACAATCTATCTTTAATTATACTATTTGAATCCTTATTTTTCTGAAGATCTTCTACACAGAGATTAGCAGTGGAAGAGCTTTCATCCTGTAATGAGAAATATTTAATTAAAAGTTTGATATTAAACGCTGCTAACAAGCCGGTGGCATAGATCTCAGTGGGTAAAAAAAATCACTTACTATGTAAGCCTGGAGTCCAGAGTTCAAAACAAGCATGAGAAACCACCGATAGCACTGACTTCCCACGTACACAGAGACACAGAGGCACACATACACAACATGCATGAAATATTTTTCAAAAAAGAAAGTTTAACAAAATCTATAATACTGTAGCTACTAGATCTGGAGAATAAAACCTGTATGCACAGTAAAAAAATCAAGACATTTCCATTCCCATATAAATGTGAAGTCATTTAAAAAAAATGTGAAGGCATAAAAAAAAAAAAAAAAACAGGGCTGGAAATACCTCATAGTCTTCTGAACTTGCAGAAGACTAAGCTCATTTCCCAGTACCCTCCTCCACTCTAACTCTGGAAAATTCCTTTTATGACCTCTTTGGGTATTCAAATTCACATGTATACATACATACATAGACACATAAATAAAAATAATCTTTAGCTTGGGCAGGGATAGCACATGCCTTTAATCCTAGCACTAGAGAGGCAGAGGCAGGTGGATCTGAGTCCAAACTCAGCCTGGCTAAAGAGTGAGGTCCAGGACAGTTAGTGCTATACAGAAAAACTCTGATTCTAAAAACTAAAGAAAACAATAAGAAGGGAAAAAAAAAAAAGCAATCTTTTAAAAAGGAATGTCAGTGTATTTCTACTTGTGAAACTCAATAACAACTTAATCAATGATGGTTTAAAAAAAATGCCCTTTTTCTTTGTTTTTGGAACAGCCTCCTATGTATCACAGGATGGCTTTGAACTTACTATGAATGCCCGACTGGTCTCAAACTCATAATCCTTCTGGTTCACCTAAAATTACTGGTAATATCAGGCTCAAGGTGCCATTAACTCCTGTTTTAAAATGGTAAGGAGTGAGGCCTGGCAGTGGTGGCGCACGCGTTTAGTCCCAGCACTCGGGAGGCAGAGGCAGGCGGATCTCTGTGAGTTCAAGACCAGCCTGGTCTACAAGAGCTAGTTCTAGGACAGGCTCCAAAACCACAGAGAAACCCTGTCTTGAAAAACCAAAAGAAAAAAGAAAAAAAAAAAAA